>NW_015536800.1:3578431-3583468 GCF_001515605.1 Sinocyclocheilus anshuiensis | reverse complement strand
CATTCTGGGGACACCAGAGACTTATATTACATATTGTAAAAAGGGGCATAATATGTCTCCTTTAAATAAAATGAAGCCATTCTCAGAAAAAACAAGTGATTCCTGACCACATTTACTCTTTGTTCCATTTTTCTGGCTGTACACAGATCTGATCCTCCACACGCATGCTCAAATGGTCTTAACTTCAAATGTTTCAGAGTCTGACAACTTCAGGAATTGCATTTTAAAAAGCAGCAAGAACAATCAAATGGAAAATAGCTCCCCATCTATTTTCGATGTAATGAAATGTCACACTTCTCAGAAGCAAATTATAGAGAAGAAAATCTTTACAACACAGAACATGCACATTAATTTAACACACGCTGATACATAGCTATTCTACTGCAGTTTGCACACTAAAGAGTTATGAAAGAAGCTTTATCATGAACGCAGTAAAAAGTACAATATTATGCTTTGGGATGTTGTGAATTAAAGTTTAAGTTTTAAAGTACAAACATCTGAAAAGTACTTTTACAGCAGAGTAAAAATACTTCACTACTGTCCGCCTCTGGGACGTAATGACGTGTGCCATTATTCTAACTATGTACTATAACATGTAAAACGGGAACATGAAAGGAATATTCTAAAAGCAACTCATGTAAACACCTTAATCGTAATATTGTCTTATTCAGAATAAGATAATTCTAATAAATTCTAATATTCTCTATATTAGATACTCTATACTCTAATATTCTAATAAAATAATTAGATTACCGATGTCCATGTAAACGTAGTCTGTGAGTTGCAGATTTGTGAAATACAGTTTGATGCTCTTGGCTGATAATCAAACATAGAGGGAAATCATTTTGGCAGTTTAAAGGATTTTTTTTTAAATTAAAATAATTTAAGCTTTATGAAAAACCTGGAATATGTGGCATATTTTAATATTTTACATTTAATGTCATTTATTATTCAGTATTATTCAACCCTGGAGGGTAATGTCATATCGTTTTACCCTTATTCGTTGTGAGGTCCAAAATATTTTTGCTTTGGTAAAATCTAGCGTGCTTCAACCTAACCATCCTGGGAAACTGCAACGGCTTCTCTTCACCCGCACCAAACCCATTTCTTAGAGGACATGTGGGTTAATGTTGATTTGATGTGTTTTCATCCAGAGCATGGGGACAGCAGTATTAGTCAGTCCATTAGTATGCTAATAAACAGATGTGTGTTAGAGGTGCTGGTTAATAACGTTCCCCCAGTGTGTTTTAAAGACGATTTCATCACCAGCGATTACATGATTGCTCCCCGTGATTGAAATTATATGTAATTACATGAATATCACTTAGCTAGATTCCTTCTCTTGTGTTCTTTGAAGGGAACCATCACCTTAATGTGTAAAATCTAAGAAAAAAAAAGATAATTCACCATCATGCAATTTTGACCCCAATTGTTTTATTTCCAAGTTGCACTTTTCTTTGTTGAAGATGGATGGTGAAATACTGTGAAGCTCCAAAAAGCACCATTATAGTGCATATGACTCATGCACCATATTCCTTCTTAGCCCAATGAATAGTTTAGTGTGAGACTAAAACTGAAGCCATATTGCAATATTTACATATATTAATATTAATTTTAAAATGACTCCTTTATATATGTTTTTATGTTGGTTTTGTATGTTTTTAGATTGTCACTCATGACAAAGTAAGTTTGACTGTGTATATGACCGTGGGGCTTCAAACAACTTTTAATACAGCACACATCATATGGATCACTTTTATGACACATTTATGCTGCTTTTTTGCCCTTTTTGACAGTATGCATTACCATCCAATTTTTTTATGTAATAGCTCAGAGAGATGACTAACATCTTTTTGTTTTTCACAGAAGAAAATACAGGGTTGGAACTACACTCTCAGGTACAAAACTGTCACTGGGGTGGTACCCTAAGATACAAACGGTACATATTTGTTACCCCTAAATGGTATATATTAGTACCTTTTGAAAGGAGGCCACCCTAGTGACAGTTTTGTACCTTTTTCCCTGAGAGTATAGAGATTAGAATGTAGGGTCGTTTTGTAAGCTCAAACCTTTCATCATCTTACATGTGTTGTTTAGGCTCTGTGTCAAGTTAAAACAGTTATTTACAAACAAAAAAAGAAAAATGGTGAAAAAGTGTCAAAAAAAACCCAAAATAAATGTAAAATGTCCCAAAGCCTCCATTTGAGTTTCATCTGCCTTTGAAAAAACACATCCTGTATGTACGCAAAAAAAGAAAAATGGTGAAAAAGTGTCAAAAAAAACCCAAAATAAATGTAAAATGTCCCAAAGCCTCCATTTGAGTTTCACTCAGTCCATCTGCCTTTGAAAAAACACATCCTGTATGTACTCCCTGTAATCAGTCCCACCAGGATTTCACTGGACTTTTTCCTGATTGTTTTGCAGTGAAAACCCACCAATAATCATGATGTACCTATAGGTAATTAGCAATGTTGGGCTAGTTACTCAAATGTAATTTATTACTCATTACTAAAAGTAATATTAATATGTTTCTTATTACTTTCTGGTAACATTAATTAGTTATAATACTAGTTACATTACTTTGAATTTCACGCCCCGCAGAAGTTATAATTGCATATATTCCCACTAAAATTCTAATAACACTATATTTCTGCTTCATCATTTCACCAGAATCCACACTGGATCGCAGTCAGAGGTTATTACAAACGCTCAGTGGTGATTTGATAGTGATGTTTAAGTAAAAGTGTTGTATTATTCTCATTAATTGTGTAGCTTGAAGCTAATTGTAGCTATAATTTATGTTACCCATATAGCCTACGATTATATTTCATGATGTGTTTTATAAAAAGAAGTTCACAAGTAAAGTTTGGTTTTCTAAAAAGATTTTTAATTATAGTAATAGTTTATATCAAGATCAGATGGATGTTGGTTGGCAAGCCATGTCATGCCAGAGTAAAGTAATGCCACAACTTACACATCTTCTTCCATATTCCAAGTCGCCTGCTGCACTGCAAGTCATGAAAATTATGAAAATAAATCTAGGAATTGTTGGATTGTTGGACTTCAAATCAGTAGGGGCTGAGGCATCAGAATTTACCAAGCTGTTTTATGGATGGTAACTGTAATATTATTACTGAAATCGTACTAGTAATTAGTTACACTACTAGTTACTGCAAAAAGTAATATTACTGTTACTAGTTACTGACCAACACTAGTAATTAGTGACCGTAAGAGTACAATTATTTGCCTGTAAATATAATTACTGAAATTGTGATCCGGGTCCCCGATGCACAAGGATACACTAATGGAATTTACTGCAAATAGCGGCAGAATAGTTGAGCACATATCGGTGAAATTGTTCGGTCTGTTATATACCTTATATAGCTTTCCCCTCTCACAGGTTATTGTTTTTGGCAAAAAAATGACAGAAATGGAACAAAAAGTCTTAATTAAAGGCAGTTTGCTTGATTTTTTTTTTTCTTTTTTCTTTTTTTTTGGGGTTCTGCTATTGCAGAATTGCGAAATCCAGGAGGGATTCTGGGGTGAACATCACTTAAATAGTATTGACACAAATTGCTTATGATTTGGACTGCAAGGTATCATCAAAAAGGACGCTCTAACCATAAAAAATTAAGAATGAGGTGCTTTTTTTGTCATCATTGATTACTGTCACTTCGGAGTACTCAAGTGTTTGTGCACATTCCTACTTGGAACAGCGTGAGGTCAAAAAAATGACAATTTCAACTGTCTGCTTTTAACACTATCTTTTTATTATTTCATCCTGTTGTTCTCTCTCTGTCTCTTTCTCTGGCCCCTCAGACATTCATTCTTGTAGTGGGTAATTTACCTCCCTCTGTAGGCTCTTCAATTGCTTCTGTCTCCTTATTATAAGAAATCTCTGTAATACACATCACACGGTTCCTGCTGCTTTATTGATTTATTAGCAGATATTAATGTTTTTGTGCTCTTGTTTCTCTTCTATTCATCAGTTCCATCCCCTCTCTTCCCCTCTTATGCTTTCTGCTCATTTTCTCATATGTTCTGCCTTTTCTTCCTCTTCTCTCTCCTCTCCTCCAGCTGAACATGAACTCTGCCCCCACCTTCATGCATTTCCCAGCCAAAGGGAAGCCGAAGAGAGCAGACACCTTTGACCTTCAGCGGATTGGCTTTGCCTCTGAGCAACTGGCCAAGTGGATCGCAGATCGTACTGATGTGCAGGTACGTCTAAAGTTATGCAACACAATATATCAAATTAAAAATCATTTTATGTATTTCATATCACTCTAGGTGCATTTCAATGCTTAGCAAATAAAAGTGTAAACACATCACTATCATAATATATGTGACTGAAAGTGTTTTGAAATGTAAAAGCACTGCTGTTAAAAGCTGGGAACATTTCGCAGACACATTTATTTGCGATCTGTCTCAAACACATTTATTTTAGATTTATAATTGTATCTTTTGCCTGATGCCTGAAACGCAGTTTTTTTAAGAAAATTATTTTAATTTATTTTACTGCTCAGTTTGAGAAGCAGATTTTAGGAGCAATATAGCAGATGCCAAAATAGGAAGAAATAAATCTCAGTACACTTTTTGACATTCATGAGTAACATCTTCCCCTCTCTTGAAAATGCAACCTCTTTATGACATCTCAAAACATGAGAAAAAGTGCAAAGTGTGGGATTCACAAAGCCTGCGAAGTAGAACCGAGCAGTGCCTTCATGCAAAAGCAGACCAAGATATGGGGTCTCCAGGAAATGGAGACAGATAACATCTGATTTCCCCATCATGTTAACATAGATTTTCCCTCCAGAGAAGCTCTCACTGAAAAATATCACCGGCACCTTAATGCGTTTACAGACGACTGCCTTGGAGCACTAGCACTAATTCAGTTGCCTTATTAAGACTCTACCCCGGTTTCAGCTTTAATACTTTTGAATAAGTCACTTAAGGTATATATCACCTTTAGGGAAGGGCTGAGTTATGTTGGAGTCGATAAAAAGCTACTTTTTTTTTTTTTTTTTAGATTTTCCTCCG
>NW_015536800.1:3573379-3578226 GCF_001515605.1 Sinocyclocheilus anshuiensis | reverse complement strand
TTCCCTCCATGCAGTTGGATTCGTTATCTTTGATTCATGTCCATTTCACATTTCTGTAAAGGCATGGAAACCCTTTGCTTTGTGAATTCTGTTCTTTTATCCTGGCTAAAGGAAAAACCTTTAAACCTAAAAAAAAAAAAAAAGTAATATGACATGGCTTATTTCTTTGTCATTTATTTTAAAAAGTAGGAAAGGGTAAAGTGAATGAAAGTATAATGAATGCATCAAATTATTTTTTAATATTTAATTTAATTTTATTTTTTAATTTTATTTTATAAATATAATCTTATTTGATTTATTATATATATTTTTTTTTTATTTTATTTAAGTAGAGAATTCAAGTATTATGAATGTGTTAATTGTTTTTGTTTTTTATCCTTTTATTTTAATATGTTTTAATGTTTGAAATTTATTTTTTAAGAAGAGAGAATGCAGTTATAGTGGCTGCATTATTTTTGTATTATTTTTCATTTTATTTGTTTTATTTCATTTAAAAAATAGAGTGAATACAAGTATAACATATGAATCAAAATGATTGTATTTTTTTATTTATTTCATTTAATGTTTTATTTTATTTTTAAAAAGTAAAGAGAAAGCAAATGTGTATATAAAGAATTGATTTGATTTGCTTTTATTTTATTTTATTTTATTTATTTATTATTTTATTTTTTTTATATATATTTTTTTTTTACCTACCATACCATTACCATACCATTAGCCCAATTAGCTATTAGTCATTGTCGACCAGTCTATGCGCATTGGAGCAGTGCTCATTCACCCCCTGGAGTAGACAGAATTATAGATGAAGTCGGCCATTTTTATCCTAGATTAATCTGATCTGATTTGGAGGCAGCAGCAGAGGCTGTAGTACACGTTTTGAAAGGAAACATTAAGGCCTTGGACGACAGGCACTAAACGTGTTTACAACCCTCTGGGTCTCGCATCACACCACTCATAAATAGAGAATCATGCGGTGTCCAATGCGTCATAGACTTAGTAGCCCTCTGGGTCTACTTTTGTCCTAAGGCGAAGAAAAGACTGTAAAAGGGAAGGGAGGGACCGGCAGCCTTTTTCCAGAATGAATGCGTTCACTAGACAATGGCAGTGTCTGAAACCTAAGGCAATTGCCTCGCTGCCCAGACAGTCAGTGACTTCCCCTGCAGTGGTTTTAGTGAAGTTTTCCTCCTCAGAAAAGGATTCATTAAAAGTCAGATGTTCAAGCTATAACACATCTTTCAATGTAGGAAAAAATCAAGTGGTTGAAAGCAATTTAGAAATTGACATTTGTAAATTAAAGGCATAATTTTCCATGTTTCAGACTATGCCTAGTGACATGTTCTTGACTTGAGCTGTAGCGTTATGGTGAAGGTTGGCCTTGAGATTGCAGTGATTTAACAATTGAATGTTTACTAAATCGTTTTGATAGTGGAGTGAGGTTCATGGATTTTTCTTCATTATTTTCTTGTCAGTCTTGAAAAGACATAACTGGTTGCAATTGTCAGAATACTGTCACCTTCTTTTCATGTCTCAAAACCTATTTGTACAGATGGTACATATACCAATTTCTGAGAAATTATGTATTTATTCATGTCTTAAAACCTATTTTTACATACGTCCATTTACCAATATCTGACAAATTATTCATTCATTTGTTTGTTTGTTCGTTCTTTCGTTCATTCCTGTTTGATAATTATTTGTTTACTTGTTAGTTATTTGTGGTGGTAGGGTATCTTTATAAATTGTTGTGTTTTAATGTTGTTGTTGTTAATTAATAATAATAATAATAATACTTTTTTTTTTACCATACTCTGACCATAAGTATCAATTTTACTTTTGTTGTCAATTTTTTTTAAACACTATTAGAATTGCTGAAATGATAATGTAATTATGTAAGAACAAATTAATAACATATTTTAGTGTTTATTTTTAGGTCACTTGTCAGACTTAAGCTACTGTTATCTGTGATATTAACATGAGTTTGACATGTTAACTTTGTGCAAAAATGCCAGATTTTGTTGCTTCCACTTCATTGTTGCATTCATTGTTCACAGAGCACTGGCACTGATCAAGTCATTGTTTCTTAAATATAAGGTGTCAGTCAAAAGTTAAATACTTGTTATTTTTTTTCTCTTTTTCTAGATTCGGGTCTTCCGGCCACCCAATTATTCGGGTACAATCGCTCTGGCTCTGCTGGTGTCTCTGGTCGGTGGGCTCCTCTATCTGCGCAGAAACAACTTGGAGTTCATCTACAACAAGACTGGCTGGGCCATGGCCGCACTGGTGCCTAATGTTCATTATTTAGCCCTAATTCAAATGAAACTGCTGGAGCCATGCTTTGAGTTGAAAACTGGCCAGATCAAACAACAATGTATATTTTGGCAGTGGTACAACGGTCAGCTCTCTCTGGCCCTAGAACCATTCAACAACTTCTACACGTTTGCTATTGCTTTATAAGGTCCTTTAATAAAATAAAACCAGCTGACCATGGAGTAAACCTAGATTAAAATTATTTATAGAGTTTTTAAGCCATAAAAGAGGCCAATTTATTGAATCTAAACCCAAGTTGATGCAATAAAAACAGAAGACAACAGCTCAAGGGGACAAAACAAGCTAAAGGCATAGAGTCAGTGTGCTTCTTAGCACCTGAGGTCAAAATTACGTGCTGTGTCTTGCATAAAAGTTTGATTTAAAGTGATTGTGCTGTCTGTAAATTGTAGAACTTGGGCTTTCAATATTTATTCCCCAAAGTCTGAAGGTGGCTGACTTTTACTGCTCCATTGGATAAAGTTTGTTATTCACCATATTGATTATAAGGGCAAGCTTTCTCTTTTTTCCAGGCTATAAGAATGTAATCGATCTTTATCGCTCACTCTGTCTGTTTGTCATTCTCATCGTATCACCATATCACTCAGCTAATGTACTCACAATCTTTCTCTCCCTTTTTTTTTCCACAGTGCGTGGTGTTTGCCATGACTTCAGGTCAGATGTGGAATCATATTCGTGGTCCTCCATATGCCCACAAGAACCCTCAAAATGGTCAGGTGGTAAGTGCTGCTCACCTTCTTGTCTCAAAGCTCCATATGTGCCGCACCACTCATCTCAACCTTTCTTGACTTGGCTGACTTTGTTTGTGTCTGTTCATTAAATGGCTATCCATCATATGAAGTTTTGCCAACCGAAAAAGAAGCTTGAATTCTACATGGTATATGACCCATCCAGTCAATTCTTAAGCAATGAATCCTGTGGAATATTAATTCCTACAAAGAGTACGGCCTACATTCATAAATAAAAAAAATACTGCACTTGGTGTAAATAGAACTGGAATCCAAATAGTAGTATGGAGCCAGACAGAACTATGAAAAATGTGAGTTGGATGTCAGAGAATTGACCTGCAGGGTAGAGCACATGCATTGGTATTTTTGCGCAGACGACCCAAATTTGAATCCGGCTTGACATTTTCCGATCTAATCATACTTTCCTTCAGTCTACTCCCCTTCCCTTCGTTCCTACAATCTCACTGTTTCTAGGAATATAAGGCAAAAAAAAAAATCTACTATACTTCTAAAAATATATATAATATTCTATTTATACTAAAAATACTAATTTCATATTTATACATGTATTTATATACACTACAGTTCAATGTTTTGTCAGCATTATTTGATGAATAGAAAGTTCAAAAGAACACAATTTAATCATTTATTGGAAATTGAAATATTTTGTAACATATCTCCTCATCCACCACCAGTGTGCAGCATCCACCTGGATGATGCGACGGCAGCCATATTGCGCCAGAACGCCCACCACACACCAGCTTATTGGTGGAGAGGAGACAGAGTGATGAAACCAATCAGCAGATATGGCGATGGTTAGGAGGCCATGATGGTCAGAGGCCAATGGGCGAATTTAGCCAGGATGCCGGGGTTACACCCCTACTCTTTTTCGAAGAACATCCTGGGATTTTTAATGACCACAGAGAGTCAGGACCTCGGTTTAACATCTCATCCGAAAGACGGTGCTTTTGGTCAGTACAGTGTCTCCGTCTCTACACTGGGGTGTTAGGACCCACACAGACCACAGGATGAGCACCAGCAGGGGCTGGCCTCACTAACACCTCTTCTAGCAGCAACCTAGTTTTCCCAGCAGGTCTTCCATCCAGGTACTGACCAGGCTCAACCCTGCTTAGCTTCAGTGGGCAACCAGTCTTGGGCTAAGTGTGAATGAATTATTTTTTAAAGTAATTCATGTTTTTATTCAGCAAGGATGAATTAAAATCATGAAACATGACAAAGACTTTGACTTTGCTACATTACTTTTGTATTTCAAATAAATGCGGTGTTCTTTAACTTTTTATTCATCAAAGAATCCTGATAAAAACATATCACGGTTTCCACAAAAAAAATTAAGCAGCATAACTGTTTCCAACATTGATAGTGTGTGTATGTGTGTGTGTGTGTGTGTGTGTGTGCGCGCGCGCGCGTTTTTGTGACAAATGAGGACATAAATTTGTATAATGACAAAGGTATGACATAGGTATGTAGGATCTCTGTCTTCGAATGGACCCACTTACACTATTGAGTCACACATGAAACAGTCACATTCCATTGAGACAAACTGAGGAGCCCTTATGCAGCCAGCTGCGGTCGTAAAACTCATGCAGGGTCAGTGAAGTGTTGAAGCAGTTCCTGTACTATCTAGCGTATCGTCTCAAGAGACTCAAATAAAAACAGTGCTTAAACCCTAACTCAAACTAGGATACAAAACTATCTTTGTTTTACGGGCTTTCAAGGACCAGATGCGTGATACCCCTGACCATTTAACACATAAATTGCTAAATCCGATAAACA
>NW_015536800.1:3572844-3573235 GCF_001515605.1 Sinocyclocheilus anshuiensis | reverse complement strand
TAATATTATGAATCTTGTCTATTTTTATCCGGAAAAATAGATTAAAAGATAGAGAAACTGAGTTTGTTGTGTTATTGGATATGTTATTATAGCACGGCAGAGCGTGTTGAGTGAAAGTGAAACTCGAGGGTTTGTTGTTTAGAATTGAACTGCAGTAAAATATTTCATTTTGTCTATAAAGACAAAAATAAGTCGCTCTAAAGCGCATGAACAGAGAAGCAAGCGTGTCCCTTGTTCTTCTGTCTTTTAAAAGGCCTCAGAGTGTAATTTTTATAAGTGCGTTTTCCACTTCCAAATGCAGCTCTGCTATTAATCTTCCCGGTTTGAGGAAATCAGATTAGCTAGCTGATAGTCCTCTGCCATTTAATTCACTAAAAAAACTAGTGAACTT
>NW_015536800.1:3571040-3572440 GCF_001515605.1 Sinocyclocheilus anshuiensis | reverse complement strand
TGTTTTATATTTTATTATATATATATATATATATATATATATATATATACTCAAAATGCATCAATGCACAGTATGACAGTTTAACATTTAGTGACTGTTCCTGTGATATGAGTGCCTACAGACCATCTGTTTAACTGCCGTTTTTCAACATGATGTTTCTGGGAAACTACTGCAGTTTTAGCCTCCATCTGGACCTACAAGTCTTTTATGAACTGCACTTGAGGTCCTCTGGAGCTCACAGTTACAAAGTTAAGATAAAGTGCAGAACCAGCAGGTATGCTGCAGTAAAATGTGTAAAGAAACAGCTGCATGAAAGCCACATTCAGTGATTTGGTACACACTATAAGTAATAATGTATAGTCAGTCTGTTACGTCTCATAAAAATAAACCTCAGCAAAAAAACATGATATATGAAACATTTTATTGTATTATGTCAGCAGGGGGCACAAATTTGAACAAAAGTTTAGAGATCATTATCCAAACATGTTTGACCACAGAGTATCTTGTTTTGGCAATCAGAATCAAGAATCCAAGTCTTGCAGGCTTGTTCGTTCATTTGATTTGGAGATATAAATACATTTATAATTTTACACTTAGTCCAAAAAATTAGATAAGCTTCCATAAATAGCTAGGAAAGATATCTCCCTAAATGCCTGACTTTTCGGAGTATAAAAACTCACAGTCTTTAGGAAAAAGACAGGGATCAAAAAGGCAGAAAACAAATGAGCAGAAAAGTATCTTTGAATGACAATTAAGCCAGAGATTAGAGGCGAATGTACTATGAATTGTTAAAAAACGTGTCTCGTTTGTTGTACAGGATTAGATGGTAAATGATGGTTCATTTATTTGGAGGCTGTGGATTCTGTTATTGTTTTATGACTCTTGTTCTGAATTCTCTTACTCTGAGAATGTGGCCTGAAGACAGCCTTTATGAAATATTCAGGCCTGAACATTGATCCAGAGACATAAAGACACTGCTAACAATGCTATGAATCCCAGACTGCAGGCAATGAACATCTATAGCTCACAGCAGGAGGATTTCTGGATCTGTCGTCCTCTAATCCTCAAGCTGGACCTGAAGGGAACATTTCTATTAGTTTGAGAGTACAGTGTCAACTCCTTCGTAATGCACCAAAAAAAAATCCGAAAGTTAAGCAGGCTATGAGCGAGCTCTCATAGAATGCAGAAGCACTCTCTGGATGTATGATGTGTATTAATACACTAGTGGTCAAAAGTAAAAAAAAAAAAAAAGCATAGTAGCATTTATTTGATCAAAAATACAGCGAAATGTGTAATTTTGTGCATTATTTTAACAATTTAAAAGAACATTTTATATAGGTTTTATATATATATATATATATATATATATATATATATATATATAAGAAAAGCTGTATATT
>NW_015536800.1:3562349-3570986 GCF_001515605.1 Sinocyclocheilus anshuiensis | reverse complement strand
CCAAGTCTTCGGTGTCACATGATCCTTCAGAAATCATTCTAATATGCTGATTTGATGCTCAAGAAACATTTATTATTATTATTATTAATGTTACTGCTGCTGCTTAATTTTGTGAAACCGTGATACACTACTATTCAAAAGTTTAGGGTAAGTTTAAAAAAAAAAAACTTTTATTCAGCAAGGATGGATTAAATTCATCAAAAGTGACAGTAAATACATTTATAGTGTTACAAAAGCTAACCTAATTCATTAAAGAATCCTGTACTGCTATTTCCATAAAAATATAAGCAGAAAAACATTGATAATAATACAAACCATTATCAATAATTGAGCAGCATTAGTAATTGACAATAATTGAGCACCAAATCAGCGTATTTGAATGATTTCTAAAATGCTTGTAATTTGTGTGACTGCTCAGGGTCATGGGAGTTCAGTGGCCTGTGTCAAAAGGAATTTATACGATATTACTCGTATTGTGTGTAGCCTCATATTTTATGCGACATGGCCAAAGCATACATGCAATTAGTTGTTATCACTGAGAAAAATATTATTCTTTGCTAAAAGGCCTCAGCCATACACAAAACTATAGCATGTTGCTGAGACAGATTTTTGGTCATCATTTATGGCTGCATTGAAGTGTGAAATTAAAAAAAAAAAGTGGAAAGAGGTTGTGCGAGAGACGGGGGTTGGGGGAGAAACATTACCCTGATTTTCTAAACTAAACGCTACATTTGCATGAAATTAGATTTCTCTTGTCAGAGTCTGAAAGTGCCATTTCCACATTTTCTCCAGCTTCATCCTGCAGCCCTGAGCAAAACCCATTTAGAGAGTAGAAGGTTGTTTTGATAATGAAAGCATCTGACTACTTACTGACGAAATGGCGAGGCAATGTGAGGTGAAGCAACGCATCTACTTGTGGCTTCACACCTTAGGACAGATCACATACGCACACACACAAACACCTTGCTGTGTTGACACTCGGGACGAACACGCTCTAGGCCAAAAGAGCTGAACAATTCTCGATATTTTCCTGGCTTTTGCTATTAAAGACCTTTATTCTTCTACTTTTTTGACTGCATGGACATTTTAATAGTTATTAAAAAGTCTAGGTAAATGAAAGGCTTTAAATGTCATCGAAAAACTGATAGCCCTCGGAACTAATGTGTATTTGATAAAAACAAAAACAGGTCTGGAAGCTTATTACTCCAAAGTAGCTGCATTATTCCCATTTAAATGATTCACAGTGATAATTAAGTGAGTCATTAGTGACTTTTCACTTTAAAAACATTGTTTCTCCATTGTAAATGAGAAAGTCACTCTGCACTGCTCACAAACACAGGTTTGGAATGTTAACAGACAGGTTGAGTGATATAGACTGCTTGACCAATCAAATTATTGGACCGGGAAAAGGCTAATGTTCTTTTGTTTGGCCTGAACTCTTCTTTTTGTGCTATTAATTAACTTAAAAAGTTTGTCCTCAAACTTTCTCTGAGGACTTGATCACGTATATTGGGTGTCCTCTTTCAAAGTCACCTAAAGATGCCAGTTCCTCTGTCCACATTAGCATTGCTTCAGTTCACCATTTTCATTTAATTTCCCACAATTCCTTAATGAACTCTTGCAGCCTCTCTGTATCTACCACCAGCAAGAGGTAAATCATCTGCCCTTCCCTTCCAGCATGTTGTTACTTTTATTATTTTGTCACAATGCGATTCATTGAACGGGCCGCATAACATAAATTCTGCAATGGATATTTATATCCAAAATATAGTGAAAACACTATTAATTAGCACAGTAACAAGATCGGCAGTTTAAGACATTAACTTGTAAGCACAAAACACAAGATACTTCTCATTTCAATATAAATAAGGCTTTATTGGATAAATCTAAGACATATAAACTAATCTAACACATAAACACACGCATTCACACAAGTTGCAGAAAGAGAGAAAGTGAGGAAATAATTAGTTTAAGAGAATGAAAATATGAAATCCCAAGTTTACAGCAATATGTGCAATTGCATATATCTGAACAACCATCAATCACTTAATTAACCCTCGCATTGAGTTCCTCCATGAGGTTCAAATTTATATTAAATGCACCAGTTCAGCTAGGATCTGGAGGTACTTGCGTTGCGTTGCCTGTACGGGGGTTACCTTTGTTGTGGTCCTTGCAGAACAGGGGGGTTCCCGCAGTTGCCGATTGGCTGGAAGTTCAGTCTTGGGAAGCCAGTGGTTGGGCGTTGGCTGACGATGCGGAGCTGTGGTTTGAAGTTGAAGTTTAGACGGCACTCTTTCTGAGACACAGCATTAGGCAAAACTTAACTCATAACACGAAACTCTCAACGGAAAATAAAATAAACTAAAGTAAAGAAACAGAAGTAAAGTTTGACGAGACTAGGTGGCGTTTCTCCTCATGGTTTTGGAGGAGCTGGCGTGTAAGCCAGAGCACGCTCAAAGAGCGCAGAAGGTGATGACTGAAAAGCAGGGCTAGAAAAGGCAAAAAAGAAGCGGAAGAGGGTGATTTGATGGTGTCCTGAGTATTTAAACTGGGCTTTTGGACACCTCCCAAATGGTGTTTTGACCAATTAGATGTCGTCTTTGCTCGGGGTGTTGTATATTTCTCCTCCCAATTCATAAATCAAATGTTATCTTATCAGTCACATGGTCCGAGTTTTTCCAGGAGCGGTGAAAACGGTGAAAGCCGATCCGGCGATCCACAGCACTAAGTTGATGTATTCCCTCAGCGACCAGCATGGATCAGCTGTAAGCATGACGAAGCGGATATCGTCCTCTTTTGGAAGACCAAACAAAGTAGTTTCGCTTTCACAACGAAACACACAGCGTCTTCAGGACATGGCGGCAACGGCAACAACAATACTACAGCGAGAATAAAAATGACGCCTTCTTTCTTTGCGTGAACATTTGGGCGGCGTTATGCAAATCTTCCCACATAGTGAGGTAAATATGTGGAGGCGTGTTCGAACGAGCCGTTTTAGGTAGGTGTGGCTAACTCTTAACTTTTATAAAGAATATCTCTTTGGATTTGAGACTTTAGTCTTTACAACTTTACAGATCTTCTTTATGCACCAAGAGCTTGTAACACTCCAAAGAGAAAGGAAAAAATGAAATCGCATCATATGACCCCTTTAATAAAGTGAACTGAAGCATTAAATAAATGTTGCACTTGAGGCAGAGATTTTTCAAGATCTCATCCTGACGACTGGTGTTTTTTTTTTTTCTCTGTAAAAGCTGATGCAGAGGGAGTGTAGCAATAAAAATGAATCTGTATAGCAAATGGGAGCTTTAATTACAGCTGAAACAAGAGACCTGCAGAGAAGAATAATAAAGAAAGTCAAAAGGAAAATAACAAACAGGAGAAGGAAAGGCCGATTAACTGCGAATTAATCACGTTGATACCAATCTTCCATTTTGCCAATAGGACCTTCTGTCTGAAGAAGTTTTTATGGTTAACTTTTCCCATTTTATTTGAGGCAGCTAATGAATGGTGCACGTAAATAAGCACAAAGTACTTGTAGTAAAGGTTCTTTTTTCTAAATAAGCAGCCCCGGTATGTGTATTACCTATTTGGAAGGCATCAAGTTTAATTTTTTGTGTGTGTCTCATTGTTGATTCTCCATTGGTATCAGCTCAAGCTGTCAGTCAGATCCAGTCCAGAAGACTCCAGACTGTCTGCTACTGTGACCTCTCACAGCTGGTCATTTTCCAACAAAACCTTTTTTTTTTATTATTGACATTCATCCGTTTCCATGGTGTGTGGTGTGGTCTGTTTCTATCCAGAAACCAGAAGCATGGTGTGGACAATAGGTGGTCTATATATAGCTTTTATTTTGAGGCATTGTAGTGATTTGTAAAACATTAAGGCTAGGCTTGTGGTAGAGGTGCTACTGGATGAAAAATAGTAAGGAGGTATTTAAAGGAATGTTCTGAGTTCAATAATAATTAAGCACTTAAGTGTTCCATTGAGGTACATACAGTCAAAGTGAATGGGTCCATAAATGTGAGAGTACTCACTTATTCCAAAGTCATAAACATAAACCATAAGGATATTAACATGATTTAAGTGTGAAAACTTGCTTACTAACCTTTTCTGTCTAAAGTTATCCAAATTATCCAATTTTACAACTTTATATGACAGTGTAAACCTAAAACCCCAAAATGATTTAGAATTACAAGAACAACTTGTAATTCAGCTCAAGTAATACTCAAGGTTTAATGTAAGAATATACGTGATTTCATTAAATTATAAGATTCACATTTCTCCTTTCAAAGTCATCTTCTTCTAAAGTCTTTTTTTTTTTCCAGGAACGAGATGAAACAGTCATTTTTCTGTCAGTTTCATCTTAAATTGTATTGAGCCTAGACTATTTCTTTAAAGGTGCCATAGAATGCATTGATACAATATTTTAAATTGTTCTCTGATATCTACATAGAAGGTATGTGGCTTAGTTAAGGGCAAAAAAATCTCCTGAAACGGTTTTACATGTCCATTTACAACCCTAGGATTTGTACCTAGAATTAAATGGTCTGTTTTTACCTTATTTGGAATCACAGTGTGGCTCAATGTTGAGCTCTGCTCTGATTGGCTGTTTCACAGTGCGGCTCATTTCAGTAGCTCACAAAGCAGGAAGGAATCACAGGGGAAATATATATTTCAATACTGTCTCTCGCAGTTATATCGTTGGCTAATTATACTGTATATAAAATGCGGGCATCAGGGAGCCCTGATCATGAATCATATTAATATGCGGGGCATTGAAACTGCTTTCGAATGCACGATGGCTTTTTACTTTCACTTTCGAGATTTGCGATCGCACATGCTCTGTGTAAACTACAGCGGCAGTACTTAACACACATTTTACAAGATCAGATGCTTGTCAGTGGTGCTCAGGATCTGTAAATCATTTGCCATCATCCTCAGTCATATCTCCTTACTCTGTATATGTGGTAAGTGAAATCTTATGTACTATAATGTAACAGGCTACCGCTAGCAAGCTGCTAACCATGTCCCTTTAGTGGCTCGCATTATTTTATTAGAATGCGCGTTATTTGTTTTCCGTGCCTTTCTGAATACAGACACCAACCCATCCCTGCACATCACATCCCCTGCACAGCCTGGAACATAACATTTATTTCCATGATCTGCCATTTTCGCTATTATCCTCGCTTGTTTCTTCACAATACCTGCAGAACTTCTGATGATTCGGCTGTGCAGGTTCGGCTGGCGGCTGGCATAGAACATGGGCGGGTATATGCAAATGTTGGGGGCAACATTTATCAACTATTAGTGATCCCGACTATAACGTCACAGTCGGTGTTATGTTCTGATTCGCCTATTTTTCAGTGGTCTTTTGCATGCACGAGGTTTACATAAGGAGGAGGAAACAATGGTGTTTGAGGCTCACGGTATGTCATTTCCATGTACATAACTGTTATTATTCAACTATGCCAAGGTAAATACAGTTTTCCATTCTATGGCACCTTTAAATCATTCTTTAGCTTACACTTTTTTTTCTTGTCAGTTTTTTCTTGTTTCCAACTGTAATGGTCCACTTAAGTCTGTTTCACTCGAGAAAAAAAAAAATGGAGGATTGGGGTGGAAAAAAATGACTATAATATCATGAGATCTGTGATTTATGATTCTTGCAAATCTGTTTTTTTAATGGAGAAAGATGCTTTGTTCCCCCATAAGTTGTAGTTACGGTATGTACCTCCAGGGGCACTGTACCATGCTAATCAGCTAAACCTGCATAAGTCATTAAGTGTCATTTAAGTGATAGTTACAATATTCCAAATTGTTTATTAACTGTAGTAATTAGCGTATTGTCAATCATTATGATGCAGTGAAGTAATCATGCTTGTAGCAGTAGCATGCAGGGAGTGACTGATTTGTTGCTGTCTAACCCGGATGCCTCAGCTGGTCTGAGCGTCTAATGGCTTGTCCTATATGATGAAATCAGCACATTCTCGTCCTGTCTTCCTCCGTGCAGAGCAGCTCTTTCCTGAGCTTGTTAGGCACCACACGGTTGTGCTGAAGGGTTGCCGTTGGCTGCTGGAGTTTTCGGTATCCCCCTGTCCATAAGCTTGAGAATTCTTTTGACAAGCTTGAAAACTCTTTCTCTAACTTGTGCTGGCAGGCTTATTTTACACACTCTGAAAGGCTGTTTGCCCTGCCACAACCAACTGGACTGAATACGGTAGAGAAAGACCGGATGAGTGTGTTTACAAGTGTTTTGAATATCCTGATTATGTGTTGATTATGTAAGCATCAGTGTTGGAGGGTGTAGATGCATTAGAATGTTCTTGCGTTGTGCATGAAGAGCAGAATAAGAACTAAGGTCATACAGAACGTGTTCTTGCATTTAAAAACGTAAGACACAATGCTGTTAAAAAAATTATAGTAATCATATAATGTTTTGCGTTCATTTTGCAATCATCCTAATGTCATGGGCATTCTACTAACTGTAAGTAACTTTGCAACTACATGTCAACTAATTCTAATTAATTTGCTACTACATGTCTACTAACTCTCAGAGTAGACTGTTAGGTTAGATTTAGGGATAGAAGAATAAGTTGACATATACTTGCAAAGCTTCTCGTAGTCAGTATGTTGTATGTTGTGGACCCATCAAAATAAAGTGTTAAAAGATATTAAGTAGACAGTCTACTAATAATCTAATGGCTGTTAGTTGACATGTAGTTGCAAAGTTACTTATAGTTAGTAGAATATCTAAAGTGGACTATCAAAATAAAGGGTTACCCATTTTTCCATATAATTTGTGTGCCAAATCATGTGTTTATGAGAAAACAGATCAAAATGTGATCTTGATTTCCAGCCTTGTTTATGTTGGTGCACTGGTACATGATTATTTGATGATGATTATTTGGATTTGGATGTTGTCAATTAATCGATTGATCCATTTTTTAAAAACTTACCTTTGTGTTTCACAGAATAAAAGCCGAACAAGCTTTAAACAACATGAGGGCAAGTAAATGATTATAGAGTTTACATTTCTAAGTGAACTATTTCTGTAATAATGAAGTGTAATCAATTTGAATGATTGTCAGAGCAAATATTTACAACGTCATAAGGACTGTTTCCGTTCCCTTCATAGTGTGCGGTTGGTTCACTGGCTGCCGGCCAGCCTTTATCCAAGTGGCTCTCAGAGCAGCCCGCTGATGAGCTTGCGCTCCAGACAAATTGATCTGAATGAAAACCACTCCACCCCAAAAAGAGAGCTCATTTCATCTACCTTCGCACAGCACCGTCTGGAACACAATTTACACGACATATTGTACAGGACACCTTGTATTCTTAATTTGGAAATGTCCTAGAGCGAACTGTCAACACATTAAATCCACCATCAACATTATACACCCATACACCCCACTCGTTTAAAACAAACGTGTCTTAAAACCAGACTAAAACTCATTGGAAGGAGTGCAGGCCTCAGGGGGACTAAAGTCATGGTGATGCCAACATTGAGCCACTGCAGGGCCAGCGCATCGCCAACACTTGAGTGAGTGGAGACGTAATGCTTGATGACAGTGTAGGGGTAATGAAAGGTTGCTCCCACACTGACTAAAAATTCAATCTGCCTGCAGAAACCGCAAAGTTCCTCAAAAGCCTGATAGATGCTCCCAGCTACATACTGCACATTTAAACCCGAGTGACTGGATTTTGCATCCTTGCAAGTGTTCTTTTTAATGTGGTTTTATGATGAATTACTAAGGGAAGAAAATGGCCACTGCATTTGAGCGAATACTTCAGTTGTTGGCACAATTTAAGCAATGGTACGAAACTGATGATGCATGAAATGTCTAAAAAAAATACCTTGACCTTTTCAGGGGCTATTTAGCAAACAAAACACACACACACACACACACACACACACTCAAAAAGCAAGGACTCAACTGCCAATATAAGGGCTCTTTAGCTGGCTGCCCACGGCCAAACACGCCCCGTCAATCATTTTTATACAGCCTTCCGATTGATTTTGATAATGGCTGCGCTGCCTGATACACCAGAGTGCACCTGCACAAATCTTAGCGATGGATTGTGGTACATATTCACAGTGTGTTTAAGTTTTTTTTCTGCCCACAGTTCAGCTGTAGTGTTCCAGGCAAGAACCAGAAGCATTACATTCCATCTTGTTTTATCCAATTAAATTGATGTAAATGCAGACAAATGATGACACAGTGTCTTATTCAATACAGAGAAATGACAGAAATGTTTGCATTTTCACCTCTTTCTAAAGGGTTAGTTCACCCAAAAATTAAAATTAGGCTGTGATTTACTCGCCACCGAGGCATCCTAGGTGTATATGACTTTCTTCTTTCAGACGAATCCAGTCGGAGTTATATAAAAAATTGTCCTGGCTATTCCAAGCTCTATCATTTCAGTCAGCAGGTGTTGCAGTGCTTCAGTCCAAAAGAAGTGAAATAAAAAGCGCCCATCCATAAAAGAGGTGTCTCACATGGCTCCGGGGGGTGAACAAAGGCCTCCTGTAGCGAATCGATTCGTTTTTGTAAGACAAAAACCTGGTCTCATGGCAAAAACGTACCAGGGGGCGCGAAATACGTACCAATAAGTACATATCACTGCAGTTTCCAAAAA
>NW_015536800.1:3559721-3559946 GCF_001515605.1 Sinocyclocheilus anshuiensis | reverse complement strand
CAACAGTGAGCGCAAGCTAGATTAAAGTGATTATTACGTTTTAAATATGGTTATTTTTCTTACAAAAATGTATCGATTCGCTACAGGAGGCCTTTGTTCACCCACCGGAGCCACTTTTTTTATCGATGGGTGCTTTTTATTTCACTTCTTTTGGACTGAAGCACTGCAACACCCGCTGACTGCAATGATAGAGCTTGGAATAGCCAGGACAATTTTTAATATAAC
>NW_015536800.1:3548482-3559296 GCF_001515605.1 Sinocyclocheilus anshuiensis | reverse complement strand
GTTGTTGTAAGAAAAATGTCCATATTTCAAACGTAATAAACACTTCTCTCTCACTTCCTCTGACTGTTGTACGCGGAAACATTCCGGCGGATGACGTAGGACGTATGCGTCGCGCGCCTCTGAGATATGCTAGTCTCACGAGTTTGTTTACAGGAGCAGAGGAAGCAAAGTTTCCTTACTTCAGCAAAGGAAAACCAGTCTCCTCTTGGCTTATATCGAAATCCTCTTTACAATTTCTTTATTCTTTACAAATCCTCGTTTTGTACTTCTAATTCATGACCGTTGTTTTGTTTTGATCTCTCCCCTGTGCTTCCGCGTTTGTCACTTCTGAGCGGCGTATGCGCAAAGCCGACCTCATACGTCATCCGCCCGGAACTGCTTCCGTTTACAACAGTGAGCGCAAGCTAGATTAAAGTGATTATTACGTTTTAAATATGGTTATTTTTCTTACAAAAATGTATCGATTCGCTACAGGAGGCCTTTGTTCACCCACCGGAGCCACTTTTTTTATCGATGGGTGCTTTTTATTTCACTTCTTTTGGACTGAAGCACTGCAACACCCGCTGACTGCAATGATAGAGCTTGGAATAGCCAGGACAATTTTTTATATAACTCTGACTGGATTCGTCTGAAAGAAGAAAGTCATATACACCTAGGATGCCTCGGTGGTGAGTAAAACAGCCTAATTTTCATTTTTGGGTGAACTAACCCTTTAAGTGTGAAGTGGCAGTTCTGTATTATTTAAGGTCTTTGACATTTTGAAAGAATCGCCTTATGCTCACCAAAATTGCATTTATTTGATCAAAATACAGTAAAAACAATAATATTACATTACATTTATTATTATTATCAATGCTGAAAAGAGTTTGCTTTATAAACACTGAAAGCAGTGCTGCTTTTTTTTTTCTTTTTTTTTCTTTTTCAAAATGTGATCTTTTTTTGGGATTTTTATAAATAGAGGTTCAAAAGAATGGCATTTATTAAATATTTTGTGACATTATAAATGTCTTGTCACTTTTGATCAGTTTAATCATATTGACCCCAAACATTTGAACAGTAGTGTGTATGTTATCTATTATTATTTCTATATAAGCATTTTCTCTCATGTGGATTGGTATTTTCAAGGTTATTGTCTTTTCAGACCTTTGTTATTTCAAAATTTTCCTAATTTGAAAGCTGTAACCCTAAATTGTTTATGTAAACAGACACATGGTATTAAGTGTTTTTTGTTTTGTTTCGTTTTTAAAGTTATCTTTCTCACAGCAAAAGTGCTAAGATCTAGTAACGAAAAAGTTTAATCTCTGAAAGAGTTTCTTCCCCTTGAGTTTTCATTATAATAATCTGGCCACTGAAAAAAAAAAGTTAAAGGGCCCTGGCCTGGTGATAGTTATTTTAGTAATCTCTCACTTTCTTTCTTTTTTTTAACCATGTATTTTGTAATACCTTCATAAGGTTTTTTTTTGTGTTTGCTCTCTCATGAAAGTGTTCTTTTGTGTTTTGCAAATGCTCATTGGCATCATTAAAAATAGACTGAAAAGTAATGGGTTCTTTGTAAATTTTGCTGAACTTCCTACTTAAGCAGACATGTATAATTAATATCCCACTTGTTCTCTAAACCCAAACCACTTTATTTTAACCTATTATATGATCTCTCTCTCTCCCCCCCTCTCTCTTCCTCTTTTTCTGCTTTGTTGACTTTTCATTTATCTCCATCACTGACTCATTCTTTTGACCTTTAATAGTGAAGCCTTAAAACAGTGAGGGGGAACAAACAGGAACAAATGATTTGCAAAGGTTACTACATCAAAACTATTAGGCAACTGTACGTCCCTGGAACAGAAAATGTATCTCCTGCGGTTAAAAATCACACATTATCCATCAGTGGGAGAATTTGGGTTGCTAATTTAGTCCGCTATGGCAATTAAGTGTGAAATGTAAAAATTTAAACAGCAAGGCTTTCTCCAAAATCCACAGTGTGCATTGTTACTGTGCAAGGGCTGAAAACAGGAATCTCATACATTTTTACTCAGGAGGGAAAGAAATGGATTTCTCATCAAAGCTCAGACAAAGACATCCATAACGGCTTCATGTAATATCTGTTATGAAGGGCAGTTCAACACCCCAAAGACATATTAAAATCTGGTATTTTCAGCATCCAGTCATCCATGATTGTCTCCAACATCATTCTCCAAATCTCATTTATACACTATTATGTATAAATATATCCAGAATGTGTCCAAATCGTCCCCATGTGATATTCCTCTTTAGCCTCCATGAGGTTATTGTAACATTCTCGATCATATAAAAAAAACAGGCTTGCATGGATAAGTTCATGGTCTTTGTAGCAAGATTTGTTTTCCTAATTGAATAATCACACATATTCTCATTGTCCAATTATAGTGCTGAGCACTGAACTTATTCCTCTCTACTCACACTTAGCCGCAGCTATTTTCCTATCTAAGAAAAGGGAACACATAATGCTCAATTCATCAGATCAATTGGAAGGGCCGCAGAGAGTACTACGGTATTTTTCTTTGCGACTATCGAGCACAACTGCAATTTGCAATTCGAATTTATGTCATTGCCCTAATGTGCTATGCATGTTCCTCTGGCTTTTTGACTAAGAGCTTTGCATTGTTTCACAGATTGAAAGCGGCATTAAAATAAGCCATTCGAGTGGAAAATGAAGGGAATAAAAAAGAAAAGGGCAAAAAAAAACAACCATGGTGATGAAATATGTAATGTTGTTTATTGGGAACAGTTGCTTGAGTCGTAGGGAAACGTTATTATGTCACTGATTATGAGAATTTGTTCTTTCATACTGGGATGAGCGTGCTAAAAAGGCATCCATATTATTTGAGCTAAAGAGCTTTTCAATAAGATAACTTCAAAGTGGGCTCGGATGAAACTCCATGCAAATCAAAGTGATTGCTGGGACAATATTGAACCACTATGCACAGGAAGACTCATGCAGCGGGTTGTCTTGAGGAGTTTGGCACAAATCCATCCTGATTTGAACATTCCACATGCGGAATTATCTGGAGTTCTTGATCAAGCTCCTCTGCTTCTCCATATGTACCGCAGGGAGTCTGAAACTGTAGAATTTTAATTCTGAGCTCTAGTTATGCACATTTTGACATCTTACAGGTGGATTTTATGTGGGACATGGCAAATTGTAGAAACTTTAACTGACATTAAAGAGATAGTTGACCCAGAAATGAAAATTCTGTCATGATTTAACAGCATTTCGTTCCAAACCAGTATTACTTTTTTATTATTATTATTATTCTGTGGAAGACAAAAGGAATCTTCAAAAAATAAATGGTACTGGTTGTTTTCCATGAATGCACAATGACTGGAGACTTTTGTGTCCTTATTGAACCTCAGAAGCATAATGATTCATATTAACTCTGTTATTTTCCCAATCTTTAAGGAATAGCCTAAAATGTAAGTAAATATTGACTGAAAATCTGGACATCTGACCTATTTCTTCTTGTCGTGTTCATTAGAGTGGATGAGCAAAATTGCCAGGACCAGTTCATGAACCAGGTATTTGCAGCGAATCAATTGATACAGTTCACAAAATCAATTGAAGTATCGTTCTTTCGTAAATAGGGCTGATCTGCTTCTAAAGTTCTGACGCAATCATCTGAATCCAGCAGTTAATATCTAATTTGAGTTTCAAATTAGCTAATTTGTCTTAAATGTCAGTTCCTTATACCAAGTGTCAAAGACTTAGCCTTTATTTGGGGGGGGTCTCTGGATCACATACAGTAGTTGTTCATGTTAACTGCTCAGTCTGTATTAATAATAATAATAAATAAGAGTAATTCAAAACACTAAAACTATTATTATAATCAACTCTAGTAGTCTTTTTTACAAACTAGTCACACATGAGTATTCTGGGAAACACTCTTCTCAAGAACTGAGCATAGAAAGATAAAGCAGAATGAGGTGCTGGCACTTCTTCATGCCTTTAAACACAAAAGTACGACTGCTGATTCATTCTCCTGATGGCACTACAGTCTGTTGTTCTCTGGAGGAAATTAATGGCGTTATTGAGAATCCAGTATACCATTATTCTATTATTGAAGTGCAGAATTATTGAGTTTCTGTCTTTGAATTTCAAGGCTAAACCTAATGACTCACTATAGAAATCTTCACATATTCCTTTATATACTGTATGTTGGGTAAGGCTTAAAAAACATACAAAACGGTGTTTTATGAAATTCAAAAATTGCCAGTAGTTTTCTGTAAAGGGTAGGTTTAGGTGTAGGGTTAGTGTAGGGCGATAGAAAATACATTTTGTACAGTATAAAAACCATTACGCCTATGGAGAGTCCCCGTAAATCACAAATGCAAGTGTGTGAAGCCAAGAAAGTTTTTTGGGTGGTTCCTCCTTTATATTCCATTACATTTGATATTCTCAGCACATCTTTAATTGCTTCTCATTTGCTTCACACCACCAACATTGTGTTCATAGGCTAATGTGTCCTGACCTCATGTTTAGTGAAGTTATTAATGAAAAATTAACATTTTGTGATCGCACTGATTTTACCATTGAATAAAATCATTCCTAGTTATCTTAAAATTACTCAATATTAATTCATTTAAATTTTTTTTATTTTATTTCTAAGAGAAAATATACAAATGCCTCTGTCTTCTAGTGATAAGTCTGGTATTTTTTAGCTTGTTTTGTTTATTTCGCTCAAATTCAAAACCGAGTGCAATCATCTAATTGTAGAGAATTGTTCACATTGGCAGGGTTTAAAACAACCTCCACGGCCAGGGCGTTCATTTAACAGACATTTCGCTTTTTAAAGTGTAGGAGTTGAATTTTAGCATGAGTCAAAAATAATGTCTTTTGAATATAAATGCATGTAGGCGGCTGTAATGATCATATTCAGTCATGTATGCTCCTACACAAAGCACTAAATATGATGTTTGATGGTTCATTGGATGGTGACGTCAGTCTGACTGTAAAGTAGACATCTGTAACCCCAGTGCACTATTGGTACAATGGATCTGCTCTTCAGAGCATTGCCTCAAAGCCCAGAGCAGAAGTCAACTCAGAATAAATGAACAGTCTGATGAGGATATCTGCCCCATCGCAATGACACCAACACTTGTCCTCACAACTACTGATTCTCTCGCTTCGTTTATTACACCTCTTCATTCATTTCTCTGATTTTCTGTATGTAAACCTCTTTTGTTCACTCTATAAATTTGTGTGTGATTTAAATAAGCCATTGTTTTATTGTTAGCAGGTATTAAATGAACATACAAATGTAATATTCAAGTACACCCAAAATATTCTGAAAATGCACTCAGCCTCAGACCAACCAAGATGTAGTTTGTTTGTTCCTCGGAACAGATTTGGAGAAATTTAGCATTACATCACATGATCATCAATGGATCCTCTGCAGTGAATGGGTGCCGTCAGAATGAGTGTCCAAACAGCTGATAAAAACATCACTATAATCCACAAGTAATCCGCAAGACTCCAGTCCATCAATTAACGTCTTGTGAACTTAAAAGCATAATATTTGTAAGAAACAAATCTGTCATCAAGGCAGTTTAACTTTGCTTCTGGCCAAAATATGTCCATAATAAAAAATTTCCTCCAGTGAAAAGGTCCATCATCTGTTGTCCTCGCACATTAATATCCACCGTATTTGTTCAGAACTATTTTGGACTGTTTTTGCTTGCAAGCAGTGCTTGATCTGTGCATACTTTTTTTTCCTGATTCATACATGACAAAACGTTTTCACTAGAGAAAACAATATAATGGATAAAGGATGGACAGAGGTTTGTACAGTAGTTAAAAACATCTTAATGATGAATTTGTTTGTTACAAACACACGTCATTTCACTCCAAAAGATGTTAATTGATGGACTGGAGTCATGTGGATTACTAGTGGATTATTGTGATGTTTTATCAGTTGGTTGGACTCTCATTCTGACGGCACCCATTCACTGCAGAGGATCGACTGGAGAGCAAGTGATGTAACATTTCTCCAAATCTGTTCTGATGGGTGGCCGGAGGGTGAGTTCATTTTCAGTAAATTGTCATTACTATTCAGATCTATTCCTGTAAGGCTATAAATTGATTGTTCAATTAAAATTTCAAAATATTTGAAATATATTAAATACATAAAATATAAATATATAAAATTATGAAATCATTATAAATTAAAGTGTTATACAGTCTTAATATTCTAGACATGGCCTCTTACTGCCTTATCAAATAAATAAATAAAATTTAAATAAAAAAATGCAAATAAAATAATAATTATAAATTAAAAAATGAGTGAATAATGAATGAATAAGTAAAAATACTTGCGGGTGTTTTTTTTTTTTGAAAAGTAGCAAATTACTGTTTTTAAATTGCAAATGCCCAATGTCAGATACTTCAGTAGAATAATACAGCTGTGTCTCTCTGTGTTAGTGCTGAAAGTGCTTCTAAATTGCGGTTTCTTTCATATGAAAATATGCAGCAGTATGGCTGTGTTTAAATGTTAGCAGATGCGTTAACCCAGAGGCGACAGGTGACATGACAGTGATAAATGCACTGGCCTGTTTGCTCATATCTTCTTCTTAATGGCTCCCTCCTTTCCACAATCCCCCATATCTTTCTCTTTTTCTGTCTCTACAAGAAATGCTGCAAGTGACAACAGCTGCTGATGGCAGTGTTTAGTTCTTCAATACTTTATTGCTGCGTTCAAGTTGACTATTGACTTTTTTATTTAGTGTCACACTGAACATAAAAAGCGTTCAATATTTTGTCTTCAGTAGTGATTTCTACTCAAATCTATCATATCTATCATATTTGATCAAAGCATACATGAATGTCCTCAGGCTTCATTCAAAATAATGAAATTCAGAGACAGATTTCAGTATCTAGGTGGTCCCTATTGAATTTTATGACTAAATAAATAAATAAATAATCCCCTGAACTATAAGATAGTGTACATTGTTCTTTACGAATGTGTTCATCTCACCTTGAAATTAGTTTTTCAGACTATAAGTTAGTCTAATACATTATCGCTTTATACCCTCTATTTAAATATGTAACCTCAGTAGAAATAGTGAATACGTTGTGTTTCTAAAGTTTTGAAGCTTTTATACGTTAAAATGGTGCACTGGCTGATTTTTTTATATTTTTTTTTTTCAGTTAACAGAACGTTTTACGCTCAAGATATTTCAAACAGATTTTTCTTTCCCATCGAACACAAAAAAAGATGTATTTAGACTTAAGTTTCTGTTTGTTTTTCAAACAAATCTATTGCATGACTTTAGAATAATTGCAATGCTTCACAGGGCTTCTTTTATGTTGTATAATACTTTATTTAATGTTGATGGAAAAGAGCAGCATGGACATTCTGCAAAATTTCTCCTTTTGTGTTTTGCAGAAAAAGAAGAAAATTCCAGAGTTTGGAATGACTCTAGGATGATGATATTGATGATGAAATAATTAGTTCACCCAGTTTTTGGGGATTTTCTTTAAAGCAATTCACTGGCAGATTTCATCTATCAAAATGTGAAGTCTGAGAAGTTTTAGAAAGCTTTCAAGCCTGCAAACTTCAGATTTTCATTGAAGCTGCATCAACTCTGCACTGTTCCTGCACATTCATCTAGCACAGATGAATGAGGGTCTTGTTTATGCTATATCTAGAGTGTTTTCTCTCCAGAGAGCAAGTGATGCCATTATGACTTGATGTGTTAGAGTGCTTCAGTGCTCTTTTCATTGACCCATTGAAGCTCTTGTCACTTATTCTCAGGTTTTCTTTTGATTTTATCTAGATTATCCCTTCATCTTTCCATGCATCTGCTTTGACCTTATGGATTTTTTCCTTGTCTTTTGGCTTTTCTAACTGACCTTTTCCCTTCTAAGAATCATGATTTTATTTATTTATTTGCTTTGAAATACAAAGTCAGTGGTGGTGTGTGTGGGATGAGTTCATGCATTTGCAGTATGATAAATACAATAAAGCACTGCTTATCATAGACCCATAATATAGTAGTGATAAAGTGATACAGCTGTGTGAAAGCAGAACTTGAAAGGTCTATTGTCTGCTTGTTTGTCATCTTATTTTCTTTCTGTCTTTTTCAGAGTTATATCCACGGCAGCAGTCAAGCACAGTTTGTGGCTGAATCTCACATTATTCTTCTGTTGAGTATCCTTTCACATAAAACCTCTTTCTGCACAATGGACCTGTCACTTTGTTCTGTTAATGAAGTGAACCGTAATAACCCACTAACTTCATACAGATCTGTTTTTGTTCTGGTAACGTTTCAAAATGTAGGATGTGCCACTGTAAATTTTTGTACATTTCCCCAGCCTTTTCAGTGCAGCTAAATTTTATTTACTTGTTTGTTTTCTCTTTAATTAAATATGACTGGAAAAAAGTTGGAAAACAATGCTAATCTTGTCAACAAATTTACTGATGAACATTTTAGTTGACAAATGTTTTATTTCTTGAATAAGAATGAAATTAAATGGGAAAATAATTATTTTTATTTGCATGTAGTACTGACAAAAACATATGAACACAGAAATATATTGTTGTATTGTTAATTATACACCTACTGTTCAAAATTTGAGTTCAGTAAGATTTATTTATTTATTTATTTAGAAAGAAAGAAAGAACGAGAAAGAAAGAAAGAAATTGTTCCACGAGGATGCATTAAATTAATAAAAAATGACAGTCAGTAAAGACATTTGTTACAAATGCTGTTTCAGATAAATGCTGTTCTTTTCTGTTTATAAAAAATCCTGAAAAAAATATGTGCTACTGTTTCCAAATAGTAGTAGTCATAGTAATTATTATTAATTATTATTATTTAAAGAATAAATTACATTTTAAAATATATTAAAATATAAAACAGTTAAATTGTAATAGTGTTTTACAATATTACTGTTTTTTTTATCAAATGAATGCAGCCTTGGTTAAGCATAAGAGACTTCTTTTAAAAACATTACAAAATTTTACTGAAACTTTTACATTTGTTTAGAATATATACATTTTGTCAACTAAAAATATTATGTCAAAAAGTCAGATAGTAGATGTTTTTGCCATGTCTATTCGTCAGTGGTTATCGAAATCCATCAAGGTGCTGCTGTCTGAAATCTTCTTACACATTTCTATGTTTATCCTCAGAAACTCTCAAACGCTCTATGTACACTTGCTCGCCTGGCCGTGTTGGGTATGTCCTCCCGAGTGTCGCTCTCTGTGTGAACTTCCCCTGTAATTATGTGGGTTTGTTGACTGTGCCTGATGGGTACAGAGTGAGCAGACAGACAGAGACCCTCTGCTACCGTCTGGCTCGGCTGCTGGAGGAGAGGGGAGCTTCTGGCTGCTGGCAGAACACCTCATGTTTGTCTGTCTTCCTCTCGTCGACACCTAGCTTTCCCCCAGGCTAGAGGAGACCTCCCAGCTGAGTGAAGTGTGCTCAGAGTTGAAGAGGGTCTTGTTTCCATTGTGTTCAGAGTAATTGAAATTTCCAGTTGTGCTAAAGCTGTTTTGCCAGACCGATCAGTAATTTTTCAGGTACTCTGTAAGCATTATATCAGGTCCTAGGTGTTTATTCTGCAAACCAGCCACATCCAAGCTGCCAGTTCTTTCTTTGACTTCCTTCTTAGATGCAGCCATCACCATGGGAATGGTCCTTCTGAATGAAGCTGCCACCTCTAAGGGAGAAGTGGGCAAACGAAGGAGTAAGTTTGTTATATTTGTATTTCTTTCTCTCATATTATTACTCATGTTAGGGTTTTTACAAAAATCTTAACCTTTAGTAATGAAGCTCAGAATAAAAGTATATCTCATTGAAGGAGGCACCATAACCATATCTAGGAACCGGAATATTTTCAGCCAAATACGGGAAACTTTTTATGCGTTTTGCCTGTTCGTTTACACGACAACAGCGTTTTGGGGACTGAAGACGCATATTTTGGAAAACGGGTTTTAAAGTGCAAGTTTTTGAAAACGCCATAGGTATCATTTCCGTGTAAACACCCAAAACGTGAATCTTTGAAAACGGTCACATCATGCGCGTGCCTAGTACGTGTTAAGTATGTAGACATGCGCAGTACATGACGATTTTACACAACAATGGCGGAGTACATGGTACTGTTGTTGCTGCTCAAGAGTTTGCTAACGCTTCTTCAGCAAAGTGTGGATTTACTTCACCAATATTACAACCAACAGCGGAAGACGCATCATATACCACATATAATCATCACTTCTCTACAGGTACTGTTTACTAACAAGGTGACAGTGCTAACTACTGGCCTGGCATACGTAATACAGCGTTTTTGGCCGTTTTTGCGGATATGTGTAAACGCGAATTGTTTTGAAAACGTTGTGTATACGTGAAACTTTTTAAAAACGTAAGGGAAAAACTTTTCCGTTTTTGACTACATTGTTGTCGTGTAAACGTAGCCTTAGAGACTAGTGTAATCTACTTGTAATTTCCCAGATGTAATTAATGTTTATTCGACTTTTCAAGCATTTTTACACTACCGGTTGAAAGTTATTTAATAAAGATTAAATAATAAAAATAAAACTTTTATTTTTACTTTTACAAATTAAATACCTCAAAGGTGACAGTAAAGGCATTTATAATATTACAAAACATTTATATTTCAAATAAATTTCATATTTGTCAAAGAATCTTGAAAAAAAGGCTGCACACACACACACAAAAAACAAAATAATAATAATAATTAAAAAAAAATAATAAATAAAAAAAAAATAAAAAAAATAAAAAAATATATATATATATATATATATATATAAAGCAGAGAAATATTA
>NW_015536800.1:3532736-3548350 GCF_001515605.1 Sinocyclocheilus anshuiensis | reverse complement strand
CTTGAGAATGAATCAGAAAACTAAAACTATGGAAGACAGGGTCTGCCCCAGAATAATAATAAATAAAAAAAAAATAAAAAAAATAAAAAAATATATATATATATATATATATATATAAAGCAGAGAAATATTAAGTTTTCCACACTGACAACAAGAACCAGTATTAATAATTGAGCACCAATAATAACTGATAAAAACTGAGCAACAAATCAGCATATTATAATTATTTCAAAATGATTGTTATATAGATATATTCTGATTTTTATTTTATTTTATTTATTTATTTGTTAATTTATTTTGTAGTTATATAATATGCGTATCATTTAAACTACATTGAAAATGTTTTATTCCAATACATTTATATTTGCTATTAGATTTTCTCAGTTAAAGACTTATGGCAATACATAATGAGAATATTTTTATTACATTTGTAAAACATGTGATAATATAAATAGAGTGAAGTAATTATAAACCATTAAAATATTTACCCCCGGTTTCACAGACAAGGCTTAAGCCTAGTCCTAGACTAAAATGTAAATCTGAGCTGTTTCAACTGAAAGAAACTTGCACTGACAGATCTTAAAACATGTCAGTGCCTTTGTTTTGTCTTAAGATGCACACCAGTAATGCTTTTTTCTAAGGCATGTTTATAAAAATTACTTAAATGTCCTAATTGAACTATGGCCTAATCCTGGTTTAGCCTAAGCCCTGTCTATGAAACCGTGCCTTCATGTATAAGTTATTAGTATTATTATTTGTATTATTATTATTCATGTGTGAAGAAAACAAAGAGATATCAATGTAAATATCAACTGACCAGAATATATTTTTGTGTTTTTTCGTAGTATCGCTTTTTCTTTTTTTCTTTTTTCTTTTTTTTTGTCATTTTAAAATTACGCTAAACTTTCACTACAAGTGTAAAATTAACAAGACAAAGGAGTTGGCCATTTTATTTCAAAAATAAAAGCAAGAATTTCCACTCCTGTCATTTCCACCACAGAATATCAGTTGAGATGTGGTGACACTGAGAGGGAAATTGTATGTCCACTGTTGGACATCAAATTAAACAAACTAGTGAGAGTGTGAACAGTGTTTTCAAGAGAGTTTGTTTTCTTGAACTCCATAAGGCTAAACGTGCACAGTTAAATAAACACCCAGTAAATGGCCTGCCACCCACAACCATAGCTTTGAGTCTTCCAAGGGCAAGCACCACTCGCACAGTGTAAAAAAATCTAGTTTCTTTCTATGGTTCTGTCAAAAAAAGCATTTTGAATATGCTGAAAAAGCTTCAGTTAGTTGTATGCTTTTCATAGTCATGGTTTCAGTGTGCTTTAAGAGGCATAAAAGCATCAAAAGCAGCATACTTTTCCATTTTTGCATATTGATATTGTGTGTTTTATTGTGTTGTGTTTTCAAGTGTGTGTTTGGCTGCTGATAACTGTGAGCATGAGTATGCGTTTTGCTTACAGTATGTGTGTGTGGCCTGGTATCACCTCCTGCTCGAGTCTCTGTCCCACTTACAAGTTTGCGTTACATGACTGTCTTTTTTTTTTCATCTGAGCTTCTCACATCAAACTCATTCCCTTTCCCCCTACTGAAGTGCTTCTCATGGGTTCCCATAATGACAAGCATCGCTTCCAGACTCTGATAGATGAATAGCTTTCCATGTATTATCACTGCATTAGCTGTGGAGACCACTTAATGTGATGGCCTCCGTCCCACCTCCAAAGAGTCATCCCCAGCTTTGATATGCTAATGGTATGAATTATGGGTAATATGTAAATGCTGAGTTATGTAAATGATGAGTTATTTTTGGCTTGGTTTCAAACTCACCTCCATGACAAACAAGGGGAATGCTTTTTGTTTCTGATTTTAGACGGCTCAGAAAATGATGTGAGCTCTTTATGCAATACGCTGGGAGACAAATGCTTGTAATTACTGTATGTGTGCGTCAGCATAAGTGTATAATTGTGGTAATAGCAATTTGTGTTTGTGTGGGTGATCGTGTGTAAGGCAGGAGCTTCAGCAGTCATGAATACGTAGCTCCATTTAAATATGGCACACACATTGTTTTTAACCCTACTTGTGTTATTAACTCCTGATAAATACCACTCGAAATACACAGACCAGTTTTAATTGAGCTGGAAATGAATTTAATGCTGATTTAGAATTAATCTGTTTGTTGAACAGAATTACCTAACTGAACCTATATGCAAATAGTGAATATAATTATATCTTAGTGTGTATTCTTCTTATGAAACAATGAAACAATACTATTCGCATAGGTTTCAGTTGCCACTATATAAAAATACTTTACAGTAAGTTTGTACACTAAAAAATGGTGTAGGATTGCTGGTAAATTTCACTAATTACAATGAAAGAGCAAGTAACATTGAATTTAATAAGTAAAATAAAAATGACATTTTGAAGTTAGCTTAGTTTAGTTTGAGAGCCACTTGACCACAGGACTTAGTATTATTCCTTCAAAGTTTATTTTAACATCTTTTTCTCAAAACTAATTTTTAGATTACATGTGCCATTTAGTTTTTAAATACTGGGTTGCATGCTTTTTTGAAAGAACATTAGTTTGAAAATCTTTTTGAGAGTAAGTTTGAAAACAAGGTTGATGGCATTGTAACATTTATCTGCATAATGCATTGTGATTTAGTCTTTTTTCTTTCAAACTATAAATCCAATTCATATCTGTTGATCTTGATAATAGCCGTCAATCTTAAAATATAACGTTTGAATCACTATTTATGTTGGTATAATCAAATTAAATTCTAGCTAACTGTAGTTTGTTACAGTAGTGTGCAATATATAAAACATATACATATTAAATATATATTTAATAAATTTGGTTTGTTATTCCCTTTGAACCTTTTTTCAAACAGCTGTAGTGGATATTTTGATTGCACTATTGAATAGTTGTGAATCAGATCATTCTGAATATGCAAAAAAAATAAATAAAATGCTTCTAAATTGTATCAAAACCCAGTGAATCATTAATCAATTTGATTGACAACCCAACAATTCACACCCCTAATCTATAGCTGTCTTTATACTCCAAAGATGGTGTCACATTATGTGATTTTAATATATTAGCAATGTTTAAAGCAGATCTGATGTGGCATTTCATTTATACAGAACCAAAGCCTAAATCCTACAATAAGCTCTGGTATTTCATCCAGGAAATGCAAATCTAGGGTTTCACAGTAAGATGTTTTTTATAAGATTAGGCTTGATCTAGACAGGTGGATGTTTTAAAATGATTCATATCCTTCATAAAGCTCACATTAGCGGGTGTTTTTGTGACATACACCTTCTTGACTTCCTCTCTCCAGAGGTTGTGTCTCACATTTTCCCCTGCACCACCCAAATTTGCCGCGGCCATCATCTGCCACACCAGGGCCATGGCTCGGGGGTTAGAGGTCACATTAGCGCAGCGGATAATTAAACCGGTGGTGGCACCTCGTCTCCCCAGCACTGGGCTTTTCCTACACCTGTCACTGTTAATTGACCATTATGCATATATGAATCTACATTATTATAATCTCATCAGTCAGTCTCAGAAACGTTCAGTGTGGCGAGAGGTCATCTTACGGAGAAAGAGACTGAAGGATGAATAGATTGTGCGTAGAGAGAGGGGGAATAGAGGAGGTTTGCGTGCCCATCTTGAAGCACTTCTCTTGAGGTGTGAGAGGAGGAGGAGGAAGACCCTGCAGCTGAGGCAGATGTTTGCTCTGTAGGCATTGCTGGCTGACCCTCTGTCAGCCACTGGAGGTACATGAGACGGGCACACTGACTAATTTATGTGATGAGGTTAAAGTAATAAGTTCTGACTGATGAGATATGTGCGTGTGTGTCATGCATAGGCATGCATATATATGCTTGTGCTTTTGAGCGCATGTGACAGAGATGAACTTACTCATAAGGATATGGTGTCTGAATTAATCTGTGTTCGCTTCTGTCTTGTGTACTTTTTTCATTTATGTCTGGGGTTGGCCTTACCTTTGTCATGTCATGTCTTGGGTTCTATTGGAATAAACTATGGGTTTCAGGGGCAGCAACTAGACTAATAAATCTCCCTAAATGTTTTTATTGCTTTTTTTTTTTTTTTAATCAATCTACACTAGACATAAGCACACTGTAATACAACAAAACTAGTACTCACAACACATTTAAGGACGATGTCTACACTAAAGTGTGTGTTTGTGTGTGTGTGTGTGTGTGTGTTTTCCCTCATTATAATTAATAACGATGTCTATACTAAAATGCCTGTATACAAGTTTTTGTATACAGGTGTTAATTAACTGCTATGATAGACTACAGAGAGAGAGAGAGAGAGAGAGAGAAAGAGAATTTATAATAGAAATAGAAATTAAGTTATTTATTTAAGTGTCTTTACTGACACTTTTGAGCTATTTATTTCATACTTGCTGAATAAAAGTATTAATTAAAAAAATGCAAAACAAATAAATAAAAAGGTACTCACACATTTCAACAGTATATATTTTTAAATGGTATTGCTGCAAAGCTCATTTGCATGTGAAAATATGAAAACACTGTGTGTTCACTAGAAGTTTGCCACAGTGGATTGTCTGAACATTTTTTTAAAGTACAGTTTTTGCAATTCTAAAACAGCGTATAAGTCAATATTTATACCAATGCATTTTCATTGAAAATACAGTAGGATACAAAATCTCCCAATTTACCATTGCTGAAGTCTACGTTAGCTTAAATCTAATTAGTTCTTGGTTAGTAAACATTTTGTGGGATGCACAGCCTCACCATCTTAGCATCATTGGTCACTTCCAGAACAGACACTGTCAGGTATCATCCAGAAACTATAATGTGACACAAAGTAGAAATCGTTCCTATAAGTTTTTTTTTTTTTTCCGTTTCACACAATGTACAGTAGATGTTTTAATTAATCTTACTATTTATGCTTCTACAATAGCATTTGCTGATAGTAAATGGTGAGGTTTTGTGACTGGAGATATTTAAAGGACAAAAAGCACATTGCATTGATGGATCACAAGGCAGTCACCTAACAGAAGAAAAAAAAACTTGCTGTTTGTTTGCACCAGTCATAACAATACACTGTAAAATGCTTGAGTAATGCAACACTGTGTGAGACTATAATAGATATTGACTTTTTTCCAACAGGGTTAGAAAAGTCAGCCTATATGCAGAAAAATCCTATCCACTGCCTTCCGACAACTAAATTGTCTGTTTTTGTTTTGCTCAGTACACAAAATAATCACTGGAAGAGCTCCTATAATTAAACTAATATTCCAGGTTAAATACAATTTAAGTGTGTAATTGCAGAAATGATAGTTTCCAAGCAGCTCCCCCATCTATCATTGGTCAGATAAACAGATAGCCCTGCCCAAAACTCACACCATTGGTTCAAACAGTAGATGGCAATTATTCACTAGAAGTCTGTGGCAGACAGTGGTTGCTTCATAGACTTTTAAGTGCATCTCTGTCAACTTACTGTTTACAACTTAAGGAGCCAATATTATTGAGCCAACATTATTTTGTTTCATGCTACAGATGCTGTCGCTAAAATTTAACTCTGAATATTATTTAACATGCATTCATAAAGGACATTAATACATTTGGGACACACAGTTTAGAGGGAATAGCCCATTATACAGCATTAAACACATTTGTAAAGAAAGCAGATGGAGTATCTTATTAGGCTCATCATCATAAAAATTATATTTAATGCATAGCCAAAGGCAAACTATTGTATGCTGTGCCATTAGGGAGAGAATACAACACTCACTAGTAAAAACTAGTGCAAAGGCTGGCCAGTGAAGAGTGACAATCTCAATGTTTTGCAACACAAAAGTTATGAATGATTAGTCCAAGAGGCAAATGTGTATTAAAAGGATAAAAACAAGGTAAAAGGATGTGCTTTGAAACTGTTTACAACAGGAGGCCAGTGGATTTGCAGCAGATAGGTGGTCCAGATGTTTGGTATGTAAAAAAAAAAAAAAAATTATATTTGATAAAAAAGCTGCAATGTAATAAACTGCATGTTATGATTATAAATAAGGATCATATACCTGAACAACTAAAACTCATTGTACACGTGCAAATAGTATTTTTCATGAAGCATTCATTTACACCAGTGGTCACCAGCCTTTTTAAACCCAAGATCAAGACAAGATTTACCTATTGAAGAATTTATAGATAACGACACCCCAGATTGGACTTCCGATATGAGGCCTTTTATTTAGTATTTGAATTAGTGATGTACAGTTCATCCAAAGACTAACGTTCTATCACCATTTATTCACCCTTATGTCATTCCAAACCTGTGTACTTCTTCTGTGGAACCTATTAGATATTTTGGGATCTAAACCAACATTGGATCCCATTGACTTTCATTTTATGGCCAAAAGAAAAAAATCTTTTTAGGGTGAACTATTCCTTTAATATAATTTTGGATCATTTTTCTCTTTTTTACTTCTATCTAAAACATTACGTACATTTGCACAGGCTGCAAAATAAACCTCTGGTGAATTAAAATGTTAATTGCTACTATGCCGAATAAGAATACTTGCACAGTGAGTGGTTGATCAAACCCAGCAGTCGTCATGGAAACACACTGACTCGAAGCATTTAAAATAGGAAGATGCTAAATGAAGATTGTCAGAGTAAGCGACACTTTAGTTTCAAACCCCACTTCCCCCCGCCAAAACATTTACGGCAAGCTGCTCCATGCAGTTGTAGGAAAGTCAGGCAAATGTGATTACACCAGTGCGGCGTTATCCCGCCACATCACATTAGTTACCCTGCGACACAGATGACCCTGAAAATAAATGTTTAGCAGCTTTTAAATGTCACATCTCAGTTAGTCATGTTCATCATTTTTGTACAATGCAGAGTCCTTTTGCGGCTACTACGGCGTGTCTTCTGGGAAGACTTGTGTAATGTGTCAGGGAGATGATAATAGGCTCGAGAACATCAAGGTCTCAGAGTAAACGTTGTCGCATGAAGCCTTGAAAACAAGTCTACGGGAAGTTCAGTAGATACTGAAACTTTAAATAAAAAGCTCAGTGTGTGTGTATTCTGAGAGTGTGAACCCAAGATAAGAGGGTGTTTCTGGATGACTGATCTGGAGAGGAACAGTGCTGGCATTGTGGTGTGATTGGAGGTGCCCCTCTTTTGAGGAGGTTAACACACTTTGATTAATCTCTGATTAGCTTCTCATTCAGCTAAACAGCAGCTGCCACTGCCTCACTCTTTAATATGTTTACTACTTACACACTGACTTCTCCCACGCACATACACACAGCCTTTTGGAAACCATATTGTGGTTTTAAAGAACCCAGAACTGTCTTCTCTATACCCAGAACAAAAGATCTACAAAATAATGTAAACACCTGGGAAATAATTTAAGGTGTTTTACCACCATTTGCCTTTAATACAGGTTCTTAGAATATACAACCTCTGAAAAGTCACCAGTTAAAAGTTGTCTAGCAGAACATCTGCCAATTTCATTAGAGATGTTGGAGAAGGGAATCTGTGTCTTACTCTTCTCTCCAAAAATGTCCTTGGTGGTTTGATCAAATTTAAGTCAGGTGATGTATCTGGCCTGTTTATCTTGGTGCTTCAACTGTTCAGGTTTTACGATCATGAGACCATCTTTTTTGCATTTTAGCATTGGTGTCTAACTCTGACAAGTCACCCATTTCACCCACAGTTTGTACTGAACAGTCCTGAACACATACTACACTGATATACAACCTAGAGAATATAGGCCAGGTTTCACAGACAGGGTTTAGGTTAAACCAGGATTATGCCAGTTCAGTTAGGACATTTAAGTAGCTTTTATAAATATGCCTTAGATAAAAACATAACTGGTGTGTATCTTGAGGCAAAACAATGAATCTGACATATTTTAAGATCACTCGATGCCAGTTTCTTTCAGTTGAAATAGCCCAGACATGCATTTTAGTCTGGGACTAGGTTTAAGCCTTGTCTATGAAACCGGGCGATAAAACAAAAATAATAAGAAAAAAATAATAATAAGGTAACACTTTAGCTTAGGGAACATTATGCACTTTTAACTAGTTGCTTGTTAGCATTCATTACTAGTATATTGGCTGTTTATTAGTACTTATAAAGCACATATTAATGCCTTATTCTGCATGACCATATTCTAGATCTGTTAATCCTACTTCATACCTAAACTCTACCTTACAAACTATTAATAAGCAGCAAATTGGGAGTTTATTGAGGGAAAACCCTTAGTTAATAGTGAATATGTGTTCCAAAAATAAGTGTTACCAAAAGTAATCGCAACACTTTTTTTTCATATTAACCCAGTAATAATGGATGTTCACAATATTTTGTCCAACCTATGCATATTATAACATTAAGAAATATTTAGCCACCTCAAAAACTTAATACAAACAGTTTTTGATAAGATGGTTCTTTAATGTGCTGCAATCAAACACCAGAATCTCGTCTGAATGTTTACGAACAGTATATCGCTGCTTGCATAGTCTTTTTTTACCCCATAACTGAAGAATGAAAAAGAACTTTGCCAAGAACTTTTGAGTATATCAGGGCCTTGAGAGTAAAGGATCAATAAGTTTTCCATTTGCAAGGTTTTTTTTTTCACTATATGAAATCTTGTAAAAACATCTTGTAATATCTTCTTCATATGAACAGCTCGTCAAATGCTAGCTTTGATGTTTGAAAATTTTAAATAGATTTGTTGAGATTCTATGGATCTAGAAAATAAAACATATACAACGTCAATTCAATTTTATAAACTTGTTAAATGTAGATTATAATTTTACAACCAGATGTTAAAGAACATGACTTACTGCCCAATCAGAGTTATTCACCACAATCTAAAAAAAAAGGCTGAAGATGGGATTTCCTGACTTTCTTGGATGCATTAAAGATCGCATTTGTCATAGCAGTGCATAAATGAAAGTGATTTTACATATGCATGCTAAATCCAGCAAATTTTCTGGGAGCATGCAGTATTATACAGTAGATGATTTATTTTATTTCCCTTGATGAAATCAGCTGTTTTCTTCTCTCTTTCTCTCTCTCTCTCTCTCTCCTCAATAGTGCAATGTTTATGGCTTAATTGACTAATCTTTAAAATCACCTTATAATGTGATTCAGCAGGTTATCAAATTTTGGGCACTATCTCATCTGAGGGACAAAGCAGCTTACTCAGCATGTTTTATAAGCATTTAAGTAGCGATTATTGTTTCATTCATTAGTAATGACTTAATTTAAGATGGCTGTTTGGGATTAGCTCTTAGATCAAAGTTCTTGAAAAGTGATTTTCACCAGCGGCTTAATCCCATTATAGAATACCATTGCAGCATACTAATTAAGTTTCATCAATGTAAGCATTATTCAGCTCATTAAGAGAGTGACATTCACTGTGCTTTTGTTTTTCTGTTTTTACAGTTATCTGTCTTGTTGGACTTGGTTTAGTGGTGTTCTTCTTTAGCTTTCTTCTGTCCATCTTCAGATCAAAGTATCATGGTTATCCTTACAGGTAAGATTTACCTTTAAGTTAAGATCTATTACTGTTCAAACTCACTCTTGTTGCACTTAAGTATTTGTTCTTGTGTTAAATGAAATTATGCTAAGTGAACAGTAACTGTTTATTACCTTTGTTGTCCCACAAACAAAAAAATTAGTTTACAATACCTAACTAATTACAATTTGTTGAAAGTTTACCAGACAAAACTTGAGCACTGAATTAAACAATTAAATGTTAAGCTAGTAAAAGATATATGATTCGCTTCATATACCCACCTTCAGTTATTGTACCTATTTGCAAAGTACTGTTTAAATGGAGCATACTTCAAGATTAATTACATCAGTAATAAACAATTTCATCTGCTTGGAACTGCTAAATGGCAATTTGGTCAACTTTACAATTCAAACAATGAACAACTATTATTTTTGTTAGAATAACCTCTTTTTAACAAACTACAAGATGCGCATTCACACATTTAAACGGTTGCTGATCCCATAGACATTACTTAAAAGTCCATTTCTGTAAATGGCACAATTTTTTTGGAAGGTAAAAATGTATTACTATTATTGCTATGGTAATATGGAACAGCAGAGATAGTGATTTTGATTAAGTGATTTTAATCATTTTATTCCATTTGCAAAAAAGAAAAGTTTCACTCACTGATTCGTTCATTGACTTGCTCATGGATTTGTTCAGTGATTCATATTTCAGTTAAAATCAATAACCAATTTCAATCATAACCACAAACAGTTTCTTTCATTTTTAAAATGTGTATATTAGTGTTGTCAAAAGACCCGGTACTTCGGTACCAAGTCGGTACTAAAAAAATGAAAACGTTATGGTACCAGTTTTTTTTAAGTACCGGTAGTACCGAGTACCTGGTCAACCCGGTTCTTGATGCACTATCCGAAATGTGCGCAGATGCGCTTTCTTCATAAAAGCACTGAGACATGGCGACCTCAAAATGAGGAAACACATTAAACTAACAAAAAACTTTAAAGACAGACACCCGGATCAAATGAAAGAGTTCAAGCAGGTAAGTTTCATTTCATCCCATACATTGATTTATTTGTGGTGGCCAAACTCACTACCACAAATAGATTTTCCAAAAGGCTTTGACTTCGTTGAATAAACATGAGCACTTATATATATATATATATATATATATATATATATATATATACCAAGAAATTTAACAGGTAGTGTTTAATCATGATTCAATTATTTTTTATTTAAGTTAACTTAGTTTGTTAAGATAGTCGTATCAAGGATATGTTGCTATATAGTCAGTGTTTGGAGAAAAGAAAAGCCATCAAAGTCTTCACGTTTCACTGAATGAAAAATGAGTCAGTGAATAGAAGTAAACAATAATATTTTGTTTACATAACAGATTCCTTTAAAAGCACTGAACTATATTCTAACTGAAACATTCCTTTTACTTGATGTAGTGTTCATGTACATCAGCCTAATACTAGCTAATGAATCAAATAAAATGCATTTAAATGTACAGTGACTGTGGTTGCTGTTGGTAATTGTAGAGACTCCAATGAATGACCTTTTTCAGTCTAAAGAAATCTTCTCATAATGATTAGATGATGATGTCACTTCCAGTCAGCGAACATTTCATCGTTGACAGTCTTCTCTTTTTCCTTCTTACTGTTTTTCAGCTTCCTGATTAAATAAGATCATGTCGTGGAAGAAATAAGCTGCCATTCTTCTGGGGCTTTGTGTATGAATTCAACTACAGTTTGACTGTAATGCACTGCATGTGTGACCTAAGATAAATAAACTAAACTATTACCCACTCCCGTGCACTGCGTGCTCTGTCTGCGAGCGTGTGTGCATCAATTGAAGTCAAATGAAACGTTTTCTTGCTTATATGACCAGTTTTCTTTTTTAATTGCAAATTGAGGATCCTGAAGGGATAAACGCGTACGTGAGTGTGTTTGTGCGTTCATCTGTGCGTGTGTGTGTGGCTGTTATTTGTTATTGCCGTTTATGATACCTCTCTTGAGGCCGTTGTGCGCGCCTCAGCAGATTGTGTCCTCTTTTTGTCCCCTTCAGTCTTTTTTTTTCTCCTTATCACTCGCTTTCTTTCCTTCTCTCTCTCTCTTTTGAAATCTGTGAAGGAATATTCAAATATTAGATTTCTTTCTCTTTTATTTTGGGTAGGTCGTGAAAGGGGTTTATAATCAACTTTATTAAAACCAACTCGGCTACCACCGATCCAATTAAATTCATTCCAATATCAGAACTAACATATTTATTTAACTTCAAACAAGAGAACTGGGTGATAACGTCCATGACATTTTTCTTGGAAGCAAAGATTTCCTTAAAGGATATCATCTAAATTAGCTGTCATCATAGACAATAATGTCAACCCTGCCCTGAAGCTTCTAATGCACATTTATTGGTGCATCTACTTCATTCAAACTTTTTTTGTTTTATTGGTTGTCAAAGAGCGTTTAATTAGTGCTTGTAAGCTCAGATAATTTATCTCACCATTTAACGTCTGTAACGCAGCGTAATTTAGCCACCTAAGAAGCCTTTTTGTGTTAAGAGCAAAAATATGTTTACTTCAAATGTGCTAATACTACACTTAAATCTCGATTAATAAAATTAATTAGTTGAGCATAGTGATCAAAACATTAAAAATGTTTGCTAATGCACATGGTGTGCGGTTTATATTTTTGGAAATCGATTTAATAGAGAAAGTATTATTTGTATGCATTTATAATGATTTATAATCCACAGTAATTCCATTTTTCATGTGTCACACAAACGTAAGCACATGGTGCTGCACAGCTAGACATTATAGTGATGATGGCAGTGCTGTTGTTGACGCTCAGTTGAATTAGTAGCTTCGAGCAAATATGAAAAGAGGGTATTTGGCATCAAATCAGAACCAACAGCAGCATTACAATTGAGAAAATTCAAGCTGGCAGTAATTCCCCTTTAGCTGTCGAAGGACATTAGTGGCCACCACTCCATCCTTCATTTGAGTAGAGAAGAGGTGGCAATTCAATTTGTACTTTTTTCTCCCCCCTTTTCTTTTTCTTCCCCTTCGCTAATGCCTTTAAGCAACTCCCGCTCCCCGTTCCCTCAGTGTCTTTCTCTATTTGTTGGCCCAGTGTACTTCAAAGTTGGATTTTGAAGGTAGTTGAACAGACAAAAGGCAAAGGTAACTAGGACAGAGCGAGTGGACACATCAACACATGCAGGTTAAGCTGATGTTTTCACTGATGACGGGAAGCTTTAACGAGGTGTGATGCAAGTTTACAGTGTCAAATCGTTTTTGGATCATTTTTCATCTTCTCTGGAGCTATTTTTATAAATAAATAATACATGCAGCATGAGTAAGATATTATTTTCAGAGAATGCATCTATTAAAAGGGATATTGTCATTTTGTCATAATTTACTCAACCTTGTGTTGTTCCAAGACTCTCTGTGGAAGATATAGTATTATTGTATAGATATATTATTATTAATAGTAGTAGTAGTAGTAGTATTTATTTATTTTTTATTTTTGTCTAAACAGTGTTAATCAAAGGTTGATATTCAAAATATAAACATGAGGGTAAGTAAATGATGACCATTTTCATTTTAGGGTGAACTATTTTATTAAATGTGTGTTACTTTGCCACTTTAAAAACCACAAACCTACCTTATATTAAAGATGCATTCTCTGAAAACAGGTCTTATGCTAATAAAAATCATATGCAGTTACTGTACTTCTCAAGTGAATGTATCTTGTTTCAAGGATTTTCAGATCATAGAAAAACAAGTGAAACTGCACACTATATGATGTATAATAGTCCTTTATGATTGGGATCTCAGCTGTCAATAATATGACAAATATGAGTACAAAAAGTCAAGACTCATTAATAGCAAAAAGATTTACATCAGTTTTACGTCATCATTTGCTGACATGTTTGGTTTTGGTCATGGCTTGTATTGAAAAGAAACATAGAGGAAAAAGTCGATGTGTGTGGAGAAAGTGTTGGTTGTTGTCGCTCTAATTGTGTCATTAGGTTCTGTGTTCCTAATGGTATTGATTTGACGGTCGTCGTAGGAGAAGCCAAAGGTAAATTTTAATGGTCATTATGTGTCTGTTGACAAACAAGTCAAACTAGTGGATAAAGACTACAGATTTTGGTCTATGATCAGAGTAATATTTTAGGATTGCAAAATTTGTTTCATATGGCCAAATTGTGGTCATTTAAAGAAACAAAAATATTAAATTTCACACTACTTAGCAGTTTACAGTGACAAGGTGACACGATTCATTTATTTCCAGAAAGCTTGCATAAAACTATGCAAATAAGTAGTAGCAATACACCAACCAATGGAAGTGCAGATAATTATACACCAGTAATAGCAGGAACGCCTGCTAAAACACCTAAAAAAACAAAAGTTAACAGTGGTTTGCTATGGTAAAGCAACCAAAAGTTGTTTATTTGCAATGAGTATTACATTTTACACAAAAGAGCAATTACATGTGATAACTACCAATGGAAGCAGAAGGCGGAGCTCATGTGATACCGCAGTCGAGTAGCTGTACAGCGCCTGTCAGTGTGAACGGCTCTTAATGTGAAAGAGGTTTCAAGAGGATTTATCTCACATCCCTCAATCAAGTCACACCTGGTTCAGACATGGACGTTGCATCACATGAGCATTATGATGCAGGTGATACATAACCTCAATAAAAGCCAAGAAGATATGAACTCATTACGGTTTAATTCTGTCACAGTAGGTGGTGTCACACAGCAGAGAGGAATTCTCAGGATGATACTCTAATAGCTGCCAGCACACTGTCATCTTACTTTCAATACTTATCCTCAAGGGGATAACAGGATTTTTAAAAAATACAATTGCGGTACTCATAAACACAATTTGCATTTCCCTCTCATGTCCTCCGAAAATAACTTGAGGAAGTAACATTTAATTGCAAGGCTTGTTATTTATTTATATATTTCCCTTTTTACACTGCAAATAAGACGGTCTCAGACGCTGAGACCCTTGGCTAACTGATGTTTTGAAAGTGAAAAAGTGACGTGACATGTGGCCAAGTATGGTTACCCATACTAGGAATTAGTGCTCTGCGTTTAACCCATCCTAAGTGCACACACACAGCAGTGAACACACACCCAGAGTTAGTTGAGCAGTTGGGGGTTCGGTGCCTTGCTCAAGGGCACCTCAGTCGTGGTATTGAAGGTGGAAGAAAGTCCTGTACATCCCCCCCCACCTACAATCCCTGCCAGACCTGAGACTCGAACTCGCAACCTTTGGGTTACGAGTCCGACTCTCTAACCATTAGGCCACGACTTCCACGACTTGCTGGACTTCCAAGTTATAATAAACCAGGCTCTGAGCAAAGCTGCATGCGTTTTATAGAGCAGTTCAGTTTTTAGTAAAACCTACAAAAAAATGGGTGTTTTAAGCCGCGAGTTCCCTCGGGAACTTCCTAATGATGTTTCGGGATTTATGTATAAAATAATGCCTCTATTTAACATTACTTGAAAAGACTTTCACGTTTTTGTTTCATGCATTTCATACTTCAAACATGAATTTTAAAGGGGTCCTATTATGCTTTTTCACTTTTTGAATTTTAGTCAGTGTGTAGTGTGTATGTTTGGGCATAAAACAGATCTTCAAACTTACAAATCTCAAAGTCCACTCCAAAGGGAGATATTTCGTTTTTAAAAAATCCCTTTTCAAGAACTACAACGAACGGCTCGTTTGGACTACAGCGTTTGTTTTCCGGGTTTTGTGATATCACAAAGCGGCCCATTAGAATATCATTCAAATAAATCCCACCTATGGAAATTTGAATGGTTGGAGGGTGGGGAGGGGCGAGGTCATGGTTAGAACCAAAAAAAAAACAACAATAACATTACCACTCTAATATGTCTTGCAATATCCGTGCGTGCAAAGGTTCTACGCGATCCTCTTGTTCAATATTCTCGGGGTCTGAATTCGGCTCAAATTGATATGGCAATATTGGCGCCATCCTTAACTAAACCGGAGCAGACGGAACTTGCTGCTTTGGCAAGGGGCGGGGCAGTACTGAAACACCGT
>NW_015536800.1:3529017-3529409 GCF_001515605.1 Sinocyclocheilus anshuiensis | reverse complement strand
ATGCGTTTTCACTTTTTTAATTTTAGTCAGTGTGTAGTGTGTATGTTTGGGCATTAAAAAGATCTAGAAAGTTACAAATCTCAAAGTTCACTCCAAAGGGAGATATTTAGTTTTTAAAAAATCCCCTTTCAAGAACTACAACGAACGGCTCATTTGGACTACAGTGTTTGTTTTCTGGGTTTTGTGATATCACAAAGCGGCCCATTAGAATATCATTAAAATAATTCCCACCTACGGAAATTCGAATGGTTGGGGGGTGGGGAGGGGAGGGGCCAGGTCGTGGTTAGAACGCTTGGTTGAGTGCGTCAGACAAGACTACAACGAAGAAGAAGTGCTGCTGTAGCCTCAAGTTTTCGCAAGTTATTACACATGCACCTGAATAATTATGTATG
>NW_015536800.1:3500856-3526118 GCF_001515605.1 Sinocyclocheilus anshuiensis | reverse complement strand
GTCGTGGTTAGAACGCTTGGTTGAGTGCATCAGACGAGACGACGACGAAGAAGAAGTGCTGCTGTAGCCTCAAGTTTTCGCAAGTTATTACACATGCACCTGAATAATTATGTATGTAAATATGTATGTTACAATTATGAAAACGTTTTTATAATAAATTGCTGACAGTACAATACTGGACAATGATGTAATCTGCAGAATTTACACTTCAATTATGAGACTACATTGTTTCCAATACATTGAGTGCGGGTGTTTTTATATCACTGTATTTTTGAAGGAAACCGACTGTCTTCTGAAAATTGGATGTCATTTTCATTTAATCTTGCATGTAATGTCTGATAAAGCAATGTTTTTTTGAGCAGAGCGCTGCTTTGTGTACAGCCATTACCGGGGAAACCTTGATCTCTACGATCTCTACCACTCCAACAGCGCCTCCTGCTGGCAGAGAATGAGTTTGCATATATATGCTGCCTGGGAAACACTAGACTATGGTATAAATAAATTCAACTGTATAACAGTTTCACTGCAATTCATGTTATAATGTTAGAATTAAATAGCAATAAATATAATACATATGCACTTAAAGTTGTAAAACAAAATATGTGTTAACCTTCCAGGTTAGTCTACAAATTGGCATCACTGAACAGCTCTGTTTAGTATGTATTATTAAGATGTAATATTAAAGCTGAAGTGTGTAATTATGTAATTAAGCTGAGATCCAAGCATAACATAAATATACCTTGGTACAACAGTACAAAACTTGGAGGATTTTGTGGTACTTGCTTTGTGAACACACACACAAATGTGGACAGGATTTGAACAGGCAAAATGGTCTTAAATAATTGTTGCACTGTACTGTTCAGTGTCAAACAATGCCATAGAAAATTAATGGAAAATGTAAAAAAACAAATAGACCCCACTCACAAACATTTACACAACAGAAATGAACTGGTGAGACTGTAACAGAGCAAATTCTAAGAATTTGTACATATACAAAATGCAAAACCTAATAAAATAAGTAATTATGCATGGAAACACTGTTCTCAGTGACTAGGGAATACACGGTCTTGTGTATAGGGATATACAGGCATCTAGTGTTACACACTGACATAATTTTTTTTATCTATGAAAACAAGATGGCACTAATTCATTCAATGGATTTTAAATACATTAGCTATATTTTTAACTCGTTCTGTATACTGAATTCATTCAAAAATAGTATGAGATGTTTTTTAATTATTTAATATATCCATAATTTAGATGTAAATATTGTTTTAAGAAATAATAAATACAGAAATGTAAGAAATACAGAATACTAATTATTAAAGAAAAAAGCATTACAGAAAAATAAAATATATATGTTCATTCCAAACATAAAATTAAAAATTAACATAAAAACCTAAACGACTGATAGGATTAGCATAAAATGTCTATGATATGTATATAATTACCACTTGTACTGCAGTGTAACCTCTTCGGCCAGTCTCATAAACTGATTATCTGAATAATATTTACCAACTTAACTGGCTAAATTACCTAATATTGACAGTTTTCACATACCAAATAAAACACTTCCCCTGTTTTGTCCTTCACACTCTCTCTCTCTCTCTCTCTCACACACACACACACACACACACACACAATGAAGGCCAAGAGTTATAAAAATCAATGAGAGGGCCTCACTTCCAAATCTGGATTCAATTTAGTGTTAAATCAACACTAATTAATCATTAATTAATTAAAGTGCTTAGCCAGAACAAACTACCATGAAGTCTCTGGGGAAAATATTTCTCCTCCCCTTCACTTAAAATATGGCACATTAAAGCGCTCCATTGGTCTACTAGATATTTTCCTTGCCGAAAGACCTAAATGTGTACAAATGACGTTTTAAATAGCGTTTGGTTTGGTCCAGAGTCAGTATGAGTTAGCTGTATTTTATTAAATTCACCCACACAATTTTAGCACACAACATAAGATAGATAGATTGCTAATTGTTTAAAATTAATATGTGTTCTTTGTAAAAGGCATTGGCAGCCTGTGTCTTTGGAGACTAATGCTAACGGCAGCCGAATATGATGCATTCAGTAGCATTCGCTGAGCTGAGGGACCCCATCACACAGTCTTAGTGTGGTTATGCTTCGATGATAACCAAAGAGACAGGCTGCTCTAGTGCTGCCATTGTGATGACATGTTTAATAGGCAGTCCTAATGACACACACACATCATGGGACCTGTTGGGAAGGCAAAAAGTCACCGCAGTGACAGAATGCCTGAAAAACTCGAATGATTCAAGACTGTTATTTGCATCTATTCCCCGTAGCTGTCACGTCTGAGCCCAGTTTTCCACATGATCGAATGGAATTGCATATAGAATAGAAACAATGGGAGATTACTTTCTCAGATCTAAGAAAACAACATGACCTCACTGGGAGGAACCCAATCCTTGTGTGCCAGGATAAATTGTACCCGTGAGAATGTATAGCCACCCACCTGCATGCCAAGAAACAAACACAGACCTCCTCCGAGCCAGTCATTATAATAAATGCTGGTATGAAGGGAAATGGAGTTGGACTGGTGCAAGGAAGCAGAAAAGAAAGAGTAAGTAGTGGCGTTTCAGTCATGACCTCCTTGGTATTACGCTAGGCTCTACTGTTTGAAATACAGGAGTGTGTGAATATGGTTTGTAGTCCTACAGTGTGATTTATAGAATGTGATTTTATTCACATTTTTGAAAGTGTGCCTTTATGAACACTGAAGTAAATGAACATTTAATAGTATACGTTGGATTATGTTTATGTAAATGCAACATTATTTCAAATGCATCCACTTAATTGGCAAACAAATAATGTGAATGTTTGCTTCTGCTCGTGTCGATTGCTGGTCCTTAAGGAGTTAGGAGTCATCCACCTGTATCATCTATATATAGAGAGAGACGTTTACCATTTCAAATGAGCCAAAAGACACTACCTTGTTGTCACAAAAATAAAAATAAGACAAAAAAAGTTAATTGATACAAAGCTGAAATAAAATCTACATTTTAGATGTAAAGCTTAAGCTTTAAAAAATGTTAAAATTTAAAGCTGCAGTCCGTAAGTTTTGCCTCTTTGTCGCCATCTCTGTTTGAAAACCTGGAATTGCAGCTGTGTGCGGATCTAGCTTGTGTGGGTTGTGAGTCGGCACGGCTCCAGCGCAGATGAATCTAATGTTATGAAGAATATGTGTGGCAGTCAGTCACTGCACCGGTGTGGATATTTACTGTACTTCGTAATCACAGATTCTAGCCTACGTCTTGGAATATGACCCAAATAAGAGTTTTCACCGTATATTGCCATCTGAACAAGTAACAAATCTGCCATGTTTGTTCTGACCAACTGAGGAAAAAAGCATTACCATAAATCTCGCTACCAATGGTGATTAAATCTAAAGATCGGTTAGCTCATATCACATCAAACCGTTCAAATTATTATTATTGTTATACTTTATTCTCAAATGATTAATGTTAACAACATCAGCATTGGTGACTATGAGTATAGTATGTATTAGCATGTAGATTTCAATTTCTACACAGTCTAATCTAATTGTCATACTCTTCGAATTTCATATTAAGAAATTCTTTTAACCCAAAAAGCAAATTATGCTCCCTTCAAACTGGTTTTCTTTCAAATACAAATCTTTGTAATCCCAGGCTATCTGTAATCAGAAGCACATTTATAACTGGAATATAATTTAATTTCATTCACATGTGTTTCATAAACACATAATCCTTTAAAGATTACAATCCAAAACCATTTACAAACCATTTAATTATTCTGGCTGCTGTGAGAAAAGGCTATAAACGATCCGCCACCTGCAGGATCCTCACATGAGATAGCCTAGCAGCCGGGACAACTTCTTTATGTTTACAGACGTGACGTAATGACGCAGTGCCATGCTCAAATTTCCCGCGAAAACCTACCCGTACCGCTCAAATTAGAAAACATTATGATAAACTGACCATTGTGAATCGGGCTAAAGTAAGGCGATAGGTTTGAACACTTATAAAAAAAGCTAATTCAAAATATTAAGTACTGCAATAGTATATAAATAATACTAACATAACACTTCACTCAGTGAATGAATTTTGAACACTTGTGATATAGAATGTGTCTTTATAAACACTAAAATAAATGGAAAATTTAAATTTAATAGTGGATATACTATGTTACTGATATCCATCTTCATGTAAAAGCAACAGTATTTCAAATGCAGCCACTTAATTGGCAAACAAATAATGTTTACTTACACTTATGAAGAAGGTTCCTCAAGAAACGGGCTTTGTCAATTGACTTTTTATCAAAATTTTAGATGGAAAAAAAAAGCTCAAAGGAAAATTTGAAATGATGTACTGGCAACTATTAAAATTAGCTTAATTTGAAGCAACAAAATTACTTAAAATTAAATCAAAAATAAAGCAAAATATAATTTTTTGAAGATAAAAACAAAAACTAATAAAAACGGAAAATATAAAAATAACGAATTCAAAATAGTAATAAATATTATAAAAATAATATTAAAACAACACTGATAATGATGTAACCTTCAGAAATAGTTAGTGAATGAATCAGTGAATGAATCTGAATTATACTTTATAATTATTCTTGATAGTCATTCAAAAGATTCAAGTCACGAGTGATATAAGAATTATGAAATAACTTTCTATCAGCTCCCTAATAAAAACACTGCGAGGTTGGCAATATGACTGAAATTTTGTACCACAAATTGGGTAATTTTCTATCAAGGCAATGAATCATATCACAATATAGTAATCTAATCTTTTAAACTGCTTTGAAATGATGTGTATTGTGAAAAGCGCTATACAATAAACCTAAACCTAATAGTGTTGAATGTACAGTATTCACTCAGCTAGACAGTGACATTTAGATCTACCAGGTCATGTAATAAAGGCCAGATATCACTAAAGGCATCCGAGATGGTACCATTTTGAGAACCCAGAAAATAAGGCTTTACTCTTTGCTGTCAGGAATGCTTACATGGATGCTGGTTCAGATCCGATATGCATTATATCACAATCCTATTCTCCTTCCCTTGCAAATCAATTTTGCTGTCTCTCTACACTATCCGATAAAGGCAAAAAACTCATAAATAACGTAAAAAAAAATGATATCTGCTTCCCCGGAGGGCTTGAAAGCTGAATAGAAACGTAGCCTTATATGCTATTCACTACTGTATTAAATCCGCTGTAAATCCACAAGGCAGACATTAACATCTAACAGCTTGTGAAAAGCGGAGTTGTTTGGAGTTGTTTGTCATTCATGCATGAAATGAATTTCACACAGGTTCAAACCTTTGCTAAATTTGCATATGTGCATAATTGAGAATTTAACATGCTAATTGACGCCTACTATCATTCATGAGTTCATTTCAGAGACACGTTTCTCTGCAGATGGGAAACTTTGTTATCTACTGACTCAGACTGATCGATCTTCACTGCCACTGCCTTCATCCGCTGCATGTGTCTGATTCAATAGGAAGGTACAAGAAGTTCTGCAAGAACATTGATTCTGACCCCATCTCAAAGAAAGGGAGAAAAAGGCTCATGTCTTGGGCTGTTTTCCTATACGCACGCTGATGGATGCCGCATGAGCTGCCAAAAACCACTATAACATTCATTTACTGTATCTAACATTATTTGTGCATGCAAGACGTTTGGATTTTGTAGGATTTTCAGAAGATTATATTTCAAACATGTATGCATAGGAATCAATGTTATGCAATTTGCATATATTAAGACTACCAAAATGTTAAATTTGCATATATTGAGACAACCAAAATGTTACCTTTTTTTTCTTTTAAATGTTGCACTGGCCGATACTGCAGTCGCCTTGGACTTGTACTGACAACTAGTGGTGTGATGCAATATCACAAACAAAAATATTCTCAGTTACCTTTGGCATTGTAGCAGGGTTGTCAGGTCCCTGATGAATTTCCAGCCCAAAACAGACTCAAATCTTGCCCAAAAAGAAAGAAAACTAGCTTATTTTTCCAATCACAGTGCCTTAAAATAAATGTTTTTAGATTATTATTATTATTATTATTATTATTATTATTTTACATGTATTTAAATTACTTTAGACTATGTCGTATGCACATTTTTTCACTAGGCCTATGTATTTCATAGCCTATGTAAATTACAAAATATATAGCAAGGGAGGCAGTGTCTCCTCAAAAAATTGGAAGAGAATATAATGGGTATTACAAAAATACAAAATAAAACAATGCAAATATTACTAAATATGACATTAAAAGTACGAGCAAATATGACTAAATATGATATTAAAAGTCTAAAAGGCACTCGTTTTTATAAAGTAACACTGTCCAACAGCGACACCCACAGCTAAAGTTACAGCGGAGACCTGCCTCCCTTCATCCCATTGACTTTAAACAGAGACCTTAGTGGGGCGTAATTGAGAATGAATGGGGGAAAGTCACGTGAGAGGAGGCAATGCCTCCATCGCGATATGATTGGATATGACTGGTTATGTTCGTCTGTGATTGGTTCGTGCGATAAATCCCGCCTCTTGTGTTAGTGTTTGAATGAATAATATAATGGGAAGACTAATTTAAAAAAGTAAACAACTCACACACTTGTTACGTCCAAATAAGACTTGAAATGGCCTGAAAACATGATCTGTGGGAGTTTTTTTGTGAGTAATCTTCATTAAATTTAAATCTCCGCGTCTGTGACCAATATTTACCCAGCTTTGGTGACTGATGATCCAAAAAAAACAAAAAAACAATCAAAAGTTAATATTAATATTTTTAATAATAATATTAAAAAGAATATCTGGACATAAGTTCACAAGTAAAATATACTGTTTAAATTGTTACTGCCTTGAGTTATAATTTTGGAATCAATGTAAAATGTTTAAAAACACTAACTTGATGAGATTCATACATGTCTTTAAATAAATATAAAATATAACATTTTAAATATAAAATAGATTTTTTTTTTCTGATAGTGTAAGTAATGTTTAACCAATAAAATGTGACTGGGACATGAATTTACATTTGATTTAAAAAAAAAAAAAAACTTTGAAGATTTGCCTTCTCGTTTCAGAACACCACCTCACACCACTATATTAGGCTATATATAATAAGCAACGAACGAGGGAGAATAACATTATTTGGGAATTGAGTAGGAAAACAAAAGCCTTTCTGTGAAATGTAAACCAGTCGCGTAGCTACGATTTACAACACGGTCAGTTGCTTCAGAAGGTAGCTTAATCATTGTGAATTATGTTGCAATAATTACAATACTTTATCTATAAAAATAAACTGTGTCGTTGCTTTTTCTTGTTTCCCATATAATGATGAAGATAAGTTTGCGAACAGCCACTTAGCTACAGCAGAGATCGCTGGATGCCATTATACATGCCTTTGTCCATATTAGGGTTTTCCTGGCATGTAATGTTACTTCTATGAGTCCATTTTGTGCTTTCTGCGCAAGAGCGCCCTCCGGCTTCGAGTAAGAATGAAACGTCCCCGCACGCATATTCCATGCTCAAGGAGCTAAACAGCTCTGCTAGTGCTAACGTTAATTCACCTATTTCTCCATCACCAGCAGCGCTCCATTCTCTAAAGCTATCTCCCCTACACGCCAGTGTACAGGTACAAAAATCTACATTTTCCTAACGTTAGTTGCCTAGTCACTGTTGTTTATTTCATGTGGTTTATGTGGCCACTGAGCCAGGCTATGACCAAGCATGGGTTTTACATACTGTACATTACTACTGTCCTGCTGATTTGATGATGTGTTGTGTTGCGTCTGTCAGATGCGCGTGTGTGTGGTGTGGCCGCCGTGCTCATGCTGTTCTTATCGTTATTTTCTTAACACTGCTAATGATGACATACAGACTTATGCTCTGATTAAACGGTGATGTAAATTCAAGCAGGTGGATATTGGAAATCCACTTAGAATCAAGCTAAATAAATCAAATACCAGAGAGGTTTTGCCAGTTACTATTATTTTGAGTAATTCTAGCTCTAATTGAATTTGAATAGGCAGACTGCAAGAGGCTTCACTGCAGAATGAGTTCATTAGTTTTGAGCTGCCAGTAAAACGGAGGAAATGCAAACCCAAAACACACCTTGTTTATTGTCTTGGCTCATCGTCTGTGAAACATTAGCATAAATGTTATTTTCCATTCCTTTCTTAAACCGATCTGTGTCTAACAGCCTGTCTTATTGTGTTTCAGGGTCTCAGAAGGGAAGACGCTTTGATTTGAATTACATATAAATAAATTATATATTTTCAGATAGACTATAGCTAAAGTTTGTGTGGACTTATTGTTTACTCATACATATTGCTCATAATTAGGGATAGTGATTTGAAACTCTTAACTTAAAGTTGAGCACATAACTTCTAAATAAATCATGCAGCTTCACTGTAAAAAAAAGAAAGAAGATTTTTTGAAGTTTTAAATTGGAGTATGTTTCACAAGAAAGTACTACTTCAAAATTTCATGTTTAATTCAATGTGTTATTTGCTGCTTCTTTTTAATTATTTGTGAAATTCACTAGTTCACAGTTTCTAGATGAAAATTGTTTCAAAGTAAAGTCGACAACATTTTTTTTTTTTTTCAATCCTGGTGAAAAGATGTGGTTTTAAAAAATGTAGACTTACAGTACATTAAAGGACAGACCCAAGATCTATAAAGAACAAAAACTGGATTAAAATTTAATCACACTTTATATTAGGTGGCCTTAACTACTATGTACTTACATCAAAAATTAAGTACAATGTACTTATTGTGTTCATATTGTATTGCAAAACACTTTTGCTGCTAATGAGGTGGGGTACGGGTAAGGTTAGGGACAGGTTTGGTGATATGGGTAGGTTTCAGTGTGGGTTAAGGTGTAAGGGATGGGTCAACAGTGTAATTATAAATGTAATTACAGAAATTAATTACAGATGTAATTACATATAGGTATTTTTAAAGGGGTCATATGATGTTGTTAAAAAGAACGTTATTTTGTGTATTTGGTGTAATGCAATGTGTTTATGCGGTTTAAGGTTAAAAAAACACATTATTCTGGAACAGTGTTGTAAATACAACTTAACCACTGATTTCTAGTCGTGTCCATTTTTGGAAAGCCAAACAAAGTAGTTTCGCTTTCACAACGAAACACACAGCGGCTTGAGTGAGCGGCGCCCGGCGGATTCGACAAAGGAGGCTTGCGGCAACCACATGTGACGACCCCGGGCTGGATTCTGCTCCGTCCACGGTGAACGCCGATCCGGCGATTGACAGCGCGAAGTTGATGTATTTCCTCAGCAACCAGCACGGATCAGCTCTAGGCATGACAAAGCGAATATCGTCCTCTTTTGGAAGGCCAAACAAAGTAGTTTCGCTTTCACAATGAAACACACAGCATATCCACAACATGGCGGTGGCGGCAACAATACTACAGCGAGAATAAAAGTTATGCCTTCTTTCTTTGCGTGAATATTTGGGCGGCGTTATGCAAATCTTCCCACACAGTGACGTAGACATGTGGGGGCGTGTTAAAACGAGGCGTTTTAGGAGGGCATGGACAAGTCTTAACTTTTATAAAGAATATCTCTTTGGATTTGAGACTTTAGTCTTTGCAACTTTACAGATCTTCTTTATGCACCAAGAGCTTGTAACACTCCAAAGAGGAAGGAAAAATTTTAATCGCATCATATGACCCCTTTAAAAAAATATATAAGTACAATGTCAAAACATGTAGGTACACAATAAGCGCATTGTACCAAATTATTAATTTAAATGTAAGTACATAGTAATTAAGGGCACCTAATATAAAGTCGGACCACATTTTTTTAAGCTTGTTGCTCAGACTGCAAGTTATATATGTCGGGATCTGATATTTCCTGTTCGGACTGTACGGAAACATTTGCTTTTGATCACAAGTCACAAGGCTTTGGTTGTCTAAATAAAATGAATGGATTTAAGTCAAATGGGCAAAAAAAAAAAATCTTATTTTTGTTGCATGTCAGAACAAGGACATGAAGCTTGAAAGGCTCTTCTGACTTGGACCAGTAAGAAATCATAGCAATGTGTTAAAATGCTGGGAACACTGGCATTGTAGCAGTGAGTGAAGAAATTTAAACAACTGTTTAACTTAAACCACAGATCCACTTTGACCTCTGCTATCCTGTCATCTGTGACAGAAAGACTTGTGTTTTGGAGAGATCACTGTGTGTCTTTTATCTCCGGTTTTCAGTCTTATTGAATCTATCAAGCAGGAAGGAGTATTAATAATGCATTTAGCTTTGGGGAGCCTATGGGCCTGTCACTCTATGACAAATGAGGACTGTTCACCCATGACACGTGAAGATGCAGATAATATAATGCAAGTTACTGCTAAAAGCATGTTGAGCTCCTTTTACTATTTATCTCCTGTCATCAGGCTCATTCTGTGGAAAGAGAAATCATGTCATAGCCGAAGGATTCCAATTGATGTGGAATTTGTATTTTTTTTTTTTAAATGATAATGTGACTGATGTATCCATAATAACCATAAAAAAATGAATATAATATGAAAGCGTGATACTCTGTGGCTTTTCATGCATAAATGCTTACTTGAGTGTGACCAATGGCTTCATAAACATCCTCCTCCGAGGAAGATTTGAGGTGCTTTTTTATGAAATTTCTTGTGGGTTTGACATCAAGTGACCAAAGCAAAATGAAGATCGTTTCCACATAGTAAAAATGCTTTCTTTGCACTGTAATCTTTCAGGAAAATTGATGAAACAGCGCTAAACTCAGTTTTTTAAAGCGAAAATCAGTTCTTTCAATAGCTAAAGTCTATTGCTCTTTTGCCCATGAGACAGAATGGGGTCTTTTAAAATCATCGCTGGAAAATTGAGGGGAGGGTGCTTTTAAGATCACAGACCACTCTCGCATGCTCTCACGGGCAGCACGCTGTACGTGGGTTGTATTTAAAGATGGCTCATAAAGTGTTGAAACTGTGATAATGGAAACTGCCTCTGGGTGGCATTTTGACAAACAAGTGTTATTAAAGAAATGGTTTTATCAGTGTGTTTACCACTTACAGTCCTCAGCCTCATAACTGCGTGTTGAGGTGACTCGAGTGCTAAATGTGTTTGCTTTCTTCTCCTCGTCTCTCCTTCTTTTTCTTCTTACAGACTGGATATGAAATGGTCAGCAAATAAATAAATAAATAAAAATGCCTATAATCTTAGATAACAGGCTCATGTTTTGAACTTAAGGGGAAAGATGTCTAGATCTGCATGACATCATTAACATGTAGGACAGCCTGATCCCCCTTGTGTATTGTTTTGTTTTAAGGAACTGTCAAAATGAAAATTCTGCCATTACACTCTTAAAAATAAAGGTGCTTCAAAAGGTTCTTCAAGCGATGCCATAGAAGAACCATTTTTGGTTCCACAAAGAACCATTCAGTCAAAGGTTCTTTAAAGAACCATCTCTTTCTTACCTTTTTATAATCTGAAGAACCTTCTTTCGCCACAAAGAACCTTTTGTGAAACAGAAAGGTTCTTCAGATGTTAAAGGTTCTTTATGGAACCATTTAGACAAAAAGGTTCTTCTATTGCATCGTGAAGCACCTTTATTTTTAAGAGTGTATTTACTCAGCATTCCAGACCCGTATGATTTTCTTCTTCTTTGGAACATGAGGAAAATGTGAAGACGACTGCATGCATTTACAATGGATTGAATCTTTGAAGAAAAAAGGGATGCAAAAGCATCACATAAGTAACATAAATGATATTAATGTCATGACAACTCTTGGAGAGTTTAGCATGGTAATATACATGACATAGCACTAGCCAAGTATTCTAATGCTGAGCAGCAAGCTCATTGGCTGCTGATGTGAAAAGAACCAATCAGCTGTGCCATGTGAATGATGATGTAATTATATCAACGTTATTATAACAGAACTACATCAAGTTAGAACCTATCGGCCTGCGCTATCTAGAGTTTCATGACAGAAATTTGCATTAGTCCATATGACTCATTCTCTAATGTATTACATGCCTTCTGAAATCATACTGCATGAATAAGAAACATACATATATACATAAATACTCACTAAAAAAATGCTTCTCCACCTAGTTGCGATTGGATCATTAAATCAGTGAGTTGAACCAGAAGAGTCCTATTCATGAATGAATCGTCCAGGTTGGGTTGTGTATCAGACCAACAAACGATTCACTGAAAAGATCCGACTTAAAACTTGGTGTTGACTTGAAAGAAAGTGTTGCAGGTAATGTTAGAACCCGGAAGACTAATTTGCCGCTCTTTCCTTTAAGATTTTCCTATAGGGTTTTATAATGAGGTTTTTCAATTTCTGAATGAAATAAACCCTGTGGTAAACATACCTTGACGATACTTTTTGATGTTTTGATCTACAACATAAACTGCACACACTCACACCCCAAACAGTCTTATCTAGTTACTGATTAGAAACATCTGTTTTCAAAAATCGATATAATTGCTTTATAATTTGCTTTTCATTATGGATATTTGCAGTTTACTTTGGAGAACAAAACGTCAAAGTATCATCAAGTTGTGTTTACCACAGGCTTTATTTTACTCATAAGTTGAAAAAAACCCATTATAAAAACCCAAAATCTCAAAGGAATCAGCAGTGAATTAGTCTTCCAGGTACTGAGGTCGTACCTGCACAACTCCATGATGGTGTTTTTGATTCATTGCGGTGACTCGAGTCTTTTGATTCCATTCACTGATTCTCACAGCATTTCTCTGATGAACAACTTCCAATGTCTGTTTAAGTGATTAAATTAATCATGTAGGCCTACTCAACAGATTTGTTCAAAATACGTGTCAATCACATCACAAATGAGTTGTTTATCACTACTTTTGTTAAGGAGAGCTTTGGTGGTTATGACGATTTTGTGTCTTATTTCTGTCTGTATCTCACACAAAAACTATGACTTCAAAACACTTCTCAAAACATCTCCATTTGTCTTCTGCAGAAAACTGAAAGGCATACAGGTTTGGAATGACGTGAATGTGAGTAAATGATGACAGAATTGTTTATTCGTGAACTATGCCTTTAATAAAGACAAGCATATTATTTATGTGTTGCCCATTTTCTTTGCTGCCATGTGAGGCCTGTGATCATTAGCTGTTTTGATATGACAGGAAGGCTCTTTTGGGAGTTGGGCATTCGGGGTCTCTGATGGCTTCCTTGCTACCAGTGTGTCTTGTCAGTGCAGTGAGTGACGGTTTGTTTTGACATGTCTCCTGTGAAAGGGCCATGGCATATCGATATGTCGCATTTTAGCCTTGGCCTGATGGAATGACAGCCTTGCTATTTCTGTGCATGCGTGTGTGAGAAAGATGGTTCTGATGTGGATAGGGTGATGGTTGCTCAGTCAGTAGTGACTGACAGACTCACTGCCCCCAAGGAGAAGAGCGATCGCACAACGTTTGGCCATACCTGCTGCTAGTTAGTCCAAAAAATAGACTGTCCTCTTTCAGCAGAGGTCAAGGACCAGTGGTTAAAAGCACAGGGCAGAGTTGATACCAGGTCTGCATCACAATGGGTCTTGTTCACTCTGTGTGTGTGCAAATATTTTACATGTACATCACACACATGGATTTGACAGAATCAAACACATGACCTTGGTGTCTCTACAGTTTGATTTACCGAAATGTGTTAATACAGAATTCATGATATAATTGAAAATATGAATTGTATTTATATCTCGAATATGTTTTATGGGTGAATGCCACTTTTAGAGTGATGTAGGCATTGCATACAACACCCTTATAAGAATATATATTTGGGTGTGTATTATGCTAAATACTGGCACACTCTTGCTGAAAATTTACTCACCCTTAAGCAAGCTAAGATGTAGATGAGTTTGTTTCTACGTTGGAAGAGATTTTAAGAAATTTAGCATTGCATTACTTGTTCTCCAGAAGGTCCTCTGTAGTTAATGGGCGCCGTCAGAATTAGAGTTCAAACAGCTGATAAAAACATCATAATAATCCACAAGTAATCCACACAACTCCAGTCCATCAATGAATGTCTTGTGAAGTGATGTGTTTGTAATAAAGCTTACTAATATGCATAGTTCTAAACAAAAATGTTACTGATGATTTTGATTTGAGAGGACAACAGGCCATGAACTTTTTCAGTGGAGGAAGCGTTATTGTGGATTGTAGATGCGTATTTTGCAACCTGGTCTCATAAAAATACGTACCTCTGTGTACTTTTTGTGCAACACCATTTTTACGTACCTTACTGCACGTTTCGCCGCAGTTTCAAAGAGAAATGTCCACTGAGTGGTGCTAAAACACGGGTTCAATACGTGAAACCTGGTATGTTTTTATTACGTTGATATAGGTACGTATTGCTGTGTTTTTTTTATGTTGCTTCTGGTACATATTGCGGCAATTCAGAATTCAAATAGCTAAAAGTTAATGCTCTATCATTTTGGAAATATGCCCTACACCAAACCCAACCCTAAACCTACCCGATAGTGTTAACAAATGCAAAACTTATATAAAAACGCATTTGTTGATGCAACCGTGCCATTTCAACTTCCTTATATGCAGATTTGAATTGTTTTGTCAAACCGTGGTTACACGGGATTCGAACTGGAGCTACTCACCTCTCAAGTATGTCTCCGTACTCCGTGAGCTACCAAAGAAACCTACTGTCGATGAAAACCCATATGAAGCTGGATATGTGCGATGCTAACGTTCAAAAGCATCAGTTTTCAAATCTCCCAGCATATTAATATTGTTTTGAAGTCATAACATGATATTCTTCAAGTAATTGTGTGAAAATTACGCTTTATTAATCGAAACTCTGTAAATTTGTGTGAAAAGTAATTAAAGGTGTCGGAGGTTTACTGCCTTTAGTGTTCATTTATTTTGGAAACTGCAGTGATATACTTATTGGTACGTATTTCGCGTCTAGCTAAAAAGTGCCCCAGGTACGTTTATGCCATGAAACCAGGTAGGTATTTTGTCCATAAGCAATGTTTTTTTTTTTTTTTGTTAAAATGCCTTATATGGATTTGTTTCTTACGAACAAGCAACTTTACACTTCACAAGCCATTTTTAACTATTCCTTTAATGCACACTAATCCACACTATCTGTAATATTTTTGTCTGTAAATATTTATGTTATATATTTATCTGTAAATGGCATTCTCTGTTATATAGGGCCTGCTGAACAAACATTTAGAAAGTTATTTTAAATTGGGAAGTATTAAAAAAATCAAAATTTGCAAATAAAGCTATAAAACAACCCTTACTTGCAATATTATAACACTATGTTGTAAGTGTGTCCTATAAAATACAGGAAATACATCATGTTAAAAGTGATCAAGTTTAAAGACCAAAAGTGTGTATATTGGGACAGGTTTGAAATTTCTTCAGACACTGCAACGAAGGCATGATGCCTTTTTTTCATGGTGCCTTTTTTTAAAACAGAAATGTAACATATAACAAATAATGTAAAAATGTATATATATATATATATATATATAGAGAGAGAGAGAGAGAGAGAGAGAGTTTACTTCATTTTCATGGCATGAAAGCAGCTTTAAAGTTTGTGGTCACACTTTGTCATATCAATGTTGGTCTCACTTCTTCACGCAATAATAATTTACAGGTCAGAATTCATCAGTTTTGGCAAATTGCAAAGCTTCTTCACATGAGCCTGCGATTCCAGTCTTTCACATTCTTAAGCATATGAACAGAAGTCTATGAAATGAAAAGAGTCCCCTTAATCTGGATTAATCAACAAAACCAATGCAGCTGTTGAAATTTTCAGTAAGAATACCTTCTGTCCAAACAAGTGTGCAGTTTATATGAATAAGACCAACTGGCATATTTTTTTTGATGGAATCAGCCCTGATGCAAGTGAACAGTTCCAAAACTTTTATTAGATGCTAAGAGACCAAATTGAGTCTAAAAGACAAAAGGCATTCCAGGTGAAATTCAACTCTTCTATATAAGTCCATACACTTCATTTGTCACCTGTCAGGTTGTGATAAACTCATTCAAAATGCCAGCCTCTTCTTAACTTCCAATCATCCCACTCTCCTGCCTCAGTTGTCGTAGCTTTAAAGTAAAACACAACCCCCATTATCTGATTACAGTATAGAACATCAGCCTCATGCATGCTAATGAGAGAGAGAATTAGTGGAGCTGTGAAGTCTATTACAGTGGAGTGACACTGCTCTCTGTTCATATGAAGTTAGCTCGTTAGCACAACTTCAAAGAGCTTTGATGTACAAAATAAATCTGACTAGATCTAAAGCAGATGAAAATCACCTTGTTTTAAAGCACACTTACACACTTGTGTTGCTTTAAAGGATGGGGTGACATTGTGGAAAACCCACCCTTATATGAAAGTGTTCGGCTGTATGTGTGTGGGTGTTTGAGGTGAGAGACTTTCGGATGGTGATACATCTCTGTCAATGATTTCACACTGGAGAGAAGCAGAGGTGAACACCTTGTGACTGGATGAGGCCTTTACTCCTTCAACGAACTGAACATAGCTTGACAACATTTTTTCACCAATGTTACAGCTGTGTAAGATTGAATTGCCTGAAGCTTTGCTTATTTTTGAAACGGACTACAGCTTTTGCAATTATATATTTTTAATGACCTCCCCACCCACATGAGCACATTTCTGCAACCATATTGTCATTAAAGAGTACTGTATTTGCCTGTGTGTGTTCCCAAGAATCATTTTTTCCTCCAGCTGTGTTCAAAATGGAATATGGAATACACTGTATACTGCCGTTTTTAAAGTATGTGAAACAGTACAAAATTATGCTAATCATTTCAGATAGCAGTATAATGCAGTCATGTTATCTCATTACAGTTTTTATACCACCTTCTAGTTTAAAACTAGTATGTAAAATAGTATGAATTATGTAATGCTAATCATTTAATTTTGTCAAATGTCCTCGTAACATTGTTTAAGAGTAGGTATTACATGTATTTTTTTTCTCTTATTCTCTTATCCTATTTTCAAGTACACATTAAAGTAAAATGTTAATGCTAATTGTAATAAGCAAAGGTAAAACAAAATATGGTATGCTAATACAAATAAATAATACTTATAATTATGTTGACTGTTATACTAAATGTATTTTTTAAGTTAAGACATTTTTTTTTTAAAGTATATGGTAAGTCAAAATGTTTCATATTGTTCAGAAACATTTGCACCTGTATTAACTTCCTGTGGTTCAGTGTACAGCATCTAGTTATTATCTTACTAATAACTGGTATACATTTTACTAACATATCATAACTCAAAATGGCCTGTTGAAGGGTTAACGAGACAGAAGATGGGATGCAAGGGATGCAAGATGTAATATCTCGTAGAAATGGCATAGAAAGACTGTATAAAGCTCTATCCATAGTGCCATTCAGCACACACACACATATACAAAATGTCAGTAAGAGAAGATCATAATGAATCTTTTAAACCTATTAAAGCCTGATTTATAAAGTGTTTACCACAGATCTTTAGTATGCCACCTAATATCAGAGAGAACATAAAAGACAAGGTGCACTGATGAAAGTATGATTTATTTCAAAATCATGCTCCTCATTAACTGCTCTGAGACATTATAGCCGTCCTGATCTTTCCATAATTTTCCAATTAGCATAATCATACAATACATCAGTGAATATGTGGCTGTGTGAATTGATTTCCTCCTAATTGCATATTGTGTGAGGAAGTTGTTTGGTTTTCATTGCTCTTCATTTGAAGGAAGGAGCAACTACTCGGAGGAAGCAGGGATGAATTATAGATTATAGCTCTTTTCATATGGTGTGCATGCTGGTTATTATATGACTGTTGAAGATTCAAGGGAGTTGCCAGTCATGTCTGGTGACGCTGTGAATCTCTTTAATGGCAAAAGACTAGCTTCTCTAAAACCACTCAGCAACTGAGTCAGAATTTAATGTCAAAGACTGAATTTTCTGCTGACAGAGTGTGAAAAGGCTGGCCATCCAACGAAATCTCTCAGGAGGTGTCACATGCTCAAATTTAATGCACCTTTAGTTTGCATTTCTCAGAAATTCTGTTTGCAAATATGCTGTCACAACAGAAAGTGTCCCATTGAAAACATTTGCCGTTGCCTCCTCCCCACATTATCTGCTTTTTCCATTTCCAATAATTCTGTTGCCTCGGCTGGAATCAGTTTAGCTCTGCTCTTATGAAATTTCCAAACCTCTGAGGTGAGGAGATTTCCTCAGATCTAGAGCCATTTCCTCAGATCTGGAGGCATTCTCTAATGTCAGATGACATGCCAGTGATGGCTTCAAGAGAACAGATTTGTCACATAGGAAGACTGGGAGCCGGTATGTTGCATGACACATGTACAGAAACACATAAAGAATTGGTTTTGAAGGTCAAGAAAGGTCAAGGTGTTGTAGTAAAACCAAGGACACCAACCCTGCTAGTAACAGAAAGAGAAATAAGGCAACACAAAAGAATATGGACAACGCAGTAGCCTTATCAAATACTTTACCCTTGAGATGTATATTTAGCAAGTAAATCAAAATTGGCATGACGGCACATTGGCTCGCAAGGCCTCGATCACATTCACCATCTTTCTCCCTCCACTTTTCTGCTCTTGTTCTATAGAAATATCATGGAAAATGTGGGAGAAAAAAAAATAAGAATTTTGATTGTATTTGACATGTAGAATGTAGAAATTGTTGTCATGTAGAATGATAATGAAAAATGATATTATGTTCAATGATAATAATAATAATAATAATTAATATTATTGTATTTATTACATGTATTTTAGCCATATTATCAGCACCATAATGCTGTTAAATCTCGGCAGTGTAATTTGCCAAAAATTACCTCTACACGGCTGCCCTAAAATATATGAAGATAGGAAGAGAAACCATTCCTGTAATCTGTCAAGTAATTCATTCATCCGCTTGGATGGAGAGAAGCTCTTTTGTGTAAGCGTATCTCCATTTTTCCCCACAATGAAGATTATCATGATTTTCATCTCCCACATCAAAGGTATACAACAAAACTTGTAGATTAAATGCATTAATCTTAAATCTTTGTTAAGCATCAATATGTTAACTTTACTGAAAATTTCCAGCAAAATTACCACTTCAACAAGGGGTATGAAAGCAACCTTTTGACCTTCATATTTGTGCTGAGGAATTTTGCCTAAAGCTGATTGTGATTTTGATCTTTTATTTTGTACCTTACTAGACCAAAACAGTATCTTAAGTCTGCCTATGTTCCATTAAATCTCCATTTATTCCAATGTTTACATTCATTTTTTTCTCAAGCCTTCCTTAGAGACCCACCAATCTTTTTTTTAAGCTTTGAAGCCGCTTCAGAAAGATCTTATCTAGCATCTTCCCAGTGTAGATTCCTCTAGCTTCCCTCCCGGTCTGAAACAGCAGTTCTTTCTTATGTGTCGGCAGACTGCAATTTGTCTTTTCACGTTTCTTTCCCTGGTTTTCACCTAAAGCTGTTACATTCACTGGCTATATCTTTCCCGGTCAAGAGGCATTCAAGCTTAAAGTGTGCAAATGCTTTCTTTTTTTAATTTAATCAATGGTTATTAGTCACCAACTGTTACTTCCTCTTCTGCCAAATGATTCAAGCAGGGAATAGTTTTCTTAACTCTGGGAAAACAGTAGCATGGCTCATGAAGTTGGAACCCACTAAGAGTAATTGAAACAAACCAGAAAAGGTAAACACAGAAGTAAAAGTGATTAATGATACTGCTGGAGCGGCTCTTTCTCCATTTTTCTCACCAGCTCGGGAGACCTTCGCCCCAGGAGAGAGCCATTGCAACATTAAGGTATGGCTGAACACTGTTAGAGAGTTTTAGCTCATTGCTCAATTTCATTCACACTGATATCACCTCAACAGAGTGTCCACAGTAGGAGATCTATGGTGGCCATTGTAATGCCACTCAGAGGTCAGAGTGTCTCGATGTCTCCTTTTTGGTGATACTGATATCCTGGTCTCATTGTTTATACGAAGGTATTAGTACGTAACATTTTATGTTTTATATCATAAATGTATTTGTATAGATGCACTTTTATCATTTTATTGATAAACAATTTAGAATTTTTGAGCCCTTAACCCTATCCCCAAACATAAACATAACCATTTTTAAGAAAATTCTGTCATGAAACTCTAGATGGCACAGGCTTATAGGTCGTTAAGGCAAACTGATGATATTCACAGCATTAAACTACTTGGCACAAGCTGATTGGTTCATGTTGTATACTCAGCCACTGAGCTTACTGCTTTACTTTTAAATGGCTGGTTAACATTCACTAGAGCATTTTGCAGTGCACTTTTAGAGTTTTTTGTTTTTAAACCCTCCACCTTCCCCAGCTCCACCTGTATAGATCTGCTTCAGATTATTATATATGCTTGTGCTGCAGCAGTATGTCTTAAATACTCACAGCACCGTATGGGCATATGTATTGGCAGTAGCAAGTTCCTGTACTTGCTTTGCAGCAGCAATAATCTACAACAACAGCAATAACCAACAGCAAACTGGGCCCTGGAATGTGTTGTCCACAACATCTGTATTGATATTAGCAAGTCTTGGTACTTGTTCTGCCACAGCAGAAGTGGTGTAGCAGATCTATTTCACCAAGACCAAATACATTAACATTTTCATATCCATTACCATGCTAAAATCTTCAGAGGGTTGTCATGATAGAAATATATAGACAGAAATGTGCAGGAAATATACCACTTTAGTAACAATATAGCATTAAAAATATATTTTGAGTTGCTATTACTTGTCTCTAAACCAGACATAATGATTTCTTAAAAATATGTACATTATAAAGAAAAACATGACAACCTCAATAATTTATTACAAAAATGTAGCAAACGGTACCAAAAGTAATCCAAATGACAATGTGTTGCAGTTGTAGTCCTCTCTGACAGTATACAGTACTGAAGTTGTTCACTGCTAATTTTATTTTCCTGATCCACTCCATGAAGGCATTCAAACACATGAAAAACGGCATACCGCAGTTTGTGAAAAAGCAGGTGAGAGCCAATGAGTGTTTGATTCACTGCTGTAAAACCTGCTGCTGAGGATGAAGATCACTGAATAAAGGCTAGAATTTGGGTATTTTCCTGGCAATCATATTGATTCTTAAGATTTGGATTGCAGAGCACAATTACTCTAAAATGTATTACTTTTGTGATTTAGGTTGCATTTTTGGTTTTATGACCAATTAATGCAGAAAATGTCTCCAGCTTACGTATGTAACCATGGTTCCCCGAAGGGAACAAGACGCTGCGTCGGAGAACACTTTGGGAACGCCTTTCAGCGTGACCGGCTCTGAATCACATGTGTAATCAGTCCAATGGAAGGGCAAGATGTCATAGGCGGGTGACATAGTGACCAGGAAGCTATAAAAGCACGTGAGGTGGAACCGGCGTCAGCTTCTAGGAATGAAGCAAGCACTGACAGGGATGCCGGAAGTATGGCCCCGAGACGCAGCATCTCGTTCCCTTCGGGGAACCATGGTAACATACGTAACCTGGAGACGTTCCCCTTCAGGAACTCGAGCTGCATCGGAGAACGCTTTGGGAACGAGTATGCCCACGCCTCCAGACTTGCAAATCCCTGACTAGTGTGGAAGAGCACAACTAGGACGACCAGGAAGCTTAAAAGCACGTGCGGTAAACCGGCATCAGTTTCTAGGAATGAAGCAAGCGCTGGCAGGGATGCTGGAAGTCTGGCTTCAAGACACAGCGTCTCGTTCCCTTTGGGGAACCATGGTTACATGTGTAACCTGGAGACGTTCCCCTTCAGGAACTCGAGCTGCGTCGAACGCTATGGGAACGAGAATGCCCACGCCACCAGACTTGCAAATCCCTGCCCAGTTGTGGAAGCTAGGGCAAGAGAAAAGAAGAGCCAGGAGTGGCTTGAATATCTAGGCCATAGAACCTGACAAACGTGAGGGGCGTGGACCATCCCGCTGCGTTGCAGATGTCCTGCATGGACACACCTGCCAAGAAGGCTTAGACTTAGGCTTCGGGTCGAGTGAGCCTTGACCCCCAGAGGTGAGGGGAGATCAGAGGCCTCGTAGGCAATAGTAATGGCATCAACTATCCACCGACTGAGGGTCTGCTTCGTAGCAGGAAGACCACGCTTAGGGGGACCATAGCATACAAGCAGTTGGTCCGCCCTTCTCCACAGGGCAGCTCTGTGGATGTATGTGGACACATGCAGTTAAGCTTCTGCTGGTCAGGCTCCCTGAAGGGAGGAGGACAGAAGGCCTGTAGCACGATAGGCTGTGGTGTAAGAGAGGGAACCTTAGGGACATACCCCGCACGAGGGTTGAGAAATACTTTGGCCATGCCGGGCGCAAAGTCAAGATACGAAGGTGCCACTGAGAGGGCCTGAAGATCCCCAACTCTTTTTAGAGAAGTTATCGCCAGAAGGAGGGCAGTCTTAATTGTGAGATAGCGATCAGAAATGTCTTCAATAGGCTCGAATGGAGACTTACAAAGAGCTTCTAGCACCACAGCCAGGACCCACGTGGGGACGTGAGATCGTACTGGGGGCCTCAGCCTCAGCGCACCACGGAGGAAACGTGTAACTAGGGGGTGTCTGCCCACTGACTGGCCACCGAGAGGGGCGTGGTAGGCTGCAATGGCCGCCACGTAGACCTTCAGGGTGGAGTGGGTTTGCCCTTCGGAGAAATGGGCCTGCAGGAACTCCAGCACTGTACCAACTGGGCAGTTAACTGGGTAAAGCTGGTGATCTCCGCACCAAGAAGTGAAAAGTTTCCACTTTAAGGCGTACAGTTTCCTCGTAGAGAGAGCTCTGGATTGGAGGATGGTCTCAACAACCTCAGTTGAGAGACCGGAAACTACGAGCTGTGCCCCCTCAGGGGCCACACCCACAGATCTCTCCTGACGGGAATCTCCCATGGAGAGCCGTCGAGGAGAGAAATCAGGTCCGAGAACCATACTCGGCCCAGCCAGAACGGGGCTACTAGCAGTAGACAGACCCGTCCCGGCGCACTCTCTCCAGAACTCCCGGGAGCAGAGCGATCGGGGGAAAGGCGTACAGACGAAGCCTCGGCCAAGTCTGTACCACAGCATCCAGCCCCAGTGGAGCCGGATGAGTCAGAGAGAGTCAGAGAGAACCAGAGGGGACAGTGCGATGTCATCTGAGTCGCAAACAAGTCCACTGAAGCATCCATTCCCCGGGCCTCGGCCCCTGCCTCGACAGGATGTCTGCTCCCATATTGAGATGCCCAGGAATATGAACTGCCCTCAGCGAGAGGAGCTTGCCCTGGGACCACACAAGGATCTGGTACGCCAGCTTGTACAAGGGGCACGAACTCAGACCTCCCTGGTGGTTGATATAAGAGACCACCGCTGTGTTGTCGGTGCGCACCAACACATGACGATCTCTCAGGTCCGGGAGGAAGTGCTTCAAAGCTTGAAACACAGTCAGCATCTCCAGGCAGTTGATGTGCCACGTGAGATGGTGACCGCTCCACAGACCGCGGACAGGGTGGCCACTCATGACCGCACCCCTACCGGTGAGGGACGCATCCGTCTCTAGCGTTACACGGTAACAAGGAGCTCCCAGCACAGGGCCCTGAGACAAGAACCAAGGTTTCCTCCACATGTCCAAGGCACGTAGGCATCGCCGCATGACCTTGATCATGCGAAGCAGGTTTCGCCTCGGGGACATCCCCTTGGTCTTGAGCCACCACTGTAGGGGTGTCATGTACAGCAGGCCAAAAGGTATCACATTGGACGCAGCTGCCATCAGACCCAGCCGTTTCTGAAACTGCTTGACAGTGAGTGACCGGCCTTCTCTGACTCTCGCGACTGCAGTGAGGATCGATTCGATCCGAGCAGGGGACAATCGTGCCTGCATCGTGGTCGAGTCCCACACCACACCCAGATAAGTGGTCCTCTGTAATGGAGAAAGCACACTTTACTTGGCGTTTAGTCTTAACCCCAACTTTCCTATATGGGCGAGAACGACATCTCGATGTCGAACCACCGTCTGCTCTGATTGAGCTAGAATCAACCAATCATCGATATAATTCAGTATGCGGATGCCCTGTAGTCGCAGTGGAGCTAGAGTAGCATCCACACACTTCGTGAAAGTGCGGGGTGAGAGTGCTAGGCCGAAAGGAAGCTGGAGACTGCTGCACCCTGGAACTCTGGCAGGGTTAGCAGACTGATCTCCTGAGGGCTCTGAGGAGAGACGGACACCGTGTAATGCGGTGCACCTCGCTCTTCCCCAGTAGGGGCCGCCCTCAGCGGTCCTGGGCCATGATTGTCAGGACCGCTTTGTCGAGGGCTTCCTCGACTGAAGCACGACCCTCAGATCGGGCCTCGCCTTAGAGCGCCGCCGACCTCGGCCCCGTTGCGGGGGAGTACGAGAGGCGACACTCAACTTTTGAACCTCCCTGCATGAGGAGCTGATACACGGCCGGGGCTGCTCCCGCCCAGCAGCCCCCAGAGCTAGAGAACGGCGAGGGAGAAACCGCTGGAATGCCGCCGCCTGTTTACGAGCCTCCTGGTATCTGTCGACGACGGAGTTGACGACGTCGCCGAACAGACCAGAAGGCGCAAGCGGGGCGTCCATGAGGAAGACCCTGTCTTTCTCCTTCATATCAGACAGGGTCAACTATAAATGTCTCTCCGCTGCCTCCAGAGCTGTCATGGACCACCCAATGGCACGAGCGGTCTCCTTGGTGGTGCGGAGAGATAAATCAGCGGTTCTCCTCAGTTCTGAAATATCATCTGCTTTAACTTCTTTACCTTCATCTAGCTCTTTAAGCAAGTTGGCTTGGTATGCCTGCAACACAGCCACTGTGTGCAGACACGCACCAGCCTGACCTGCTGCCGTGTACCCCTTGCCCACCAGCGCTGAAGTGGTTCGCAGCGGCTTGGAGGGCAAGACCGGAGCCTTTAAAGACTATGCCGCATCGGGAGACAGATAGCTTGCGAGAGTATGTTCTACCCGGGGCATCGATCTATAACCGCATTCACCCAACCCTGCCACATTGCCATAATAATCAGAGGCGGGGATTAATAAGCAGGCCGAGAATGGTTTCGCCCATGACCTCGACACCTCGGTGTGAAGGTCGGGGAAAAAAGGCAGACTCCGGCGTGGAGGTGGCGGCTTAGTTCGCAGAAACCGCTCATCTAATTTACTTTTCTGCGGTTCA
>NW_015536800.1:3482256-3500546 GCF_001515605.1 Sinocyclocheilus anshuiensis | reverse complement strand
CAACAGTAAATAAGACTCACAGAACATAAAATGCGACTGACACACACACAGAGCGCTTGCTGAATGACACCCACCTATGACGTCTCGCCCTTCCATTGGATTAATTACACATGTGATTCAGAGCCGGTCACGCTGAAAGGCGTTCCCAAAGCATTCTCCGACGCAGCTCGAGTTCCTTTAGGGGAACCAACGAATTCCAATGGGGTTATCAGTTCATCAGGTCAAATTGTTTTCTTACTACAATCAAACCACTCTAGAATTCTTAATCGGGGCTGCACCACCTCGTTCAGGCAATTTCCGACTGATTGTTTTGGTGTGGATCCATGCATGATTCTTGTGTTCTGTATATGCCTAAACGAACTGATCTAAGGGAGAAATGAGGGGTCCCTGAATGAAAAAAGGAGCTCCATGTTCTCCTATATCATACAATATGAGCCATCTAAGTCTGATTTATCAAATATGATACTCAACAATTACTCACAAAATTTGAGTGTGTGCAAATGTGTGTAATACATACAATATACAGTGAAATTTGGATTATCAGATGGCTTTTCTTTTGCATAAAAGCAAGAGAAATCTGTAAATTGTGGTGAGTTGTATGTTACATTAATGTTACATCATTACATTAAGAGTTTCATGTTCTTTGATGTGTGAGTTTGAAGGCACAATCTATGCAACGTGGAAGAAATATTTTGTGTTTGTTGTGCACGTTTGCTGATATGACCTCTGAAGTTGTACTTAGAAGGCCAAACAAACACATTTTTGTATTGATGAATGCTGCATACAGTGTCTTTGGCCACACTCTGCTGTTTACTCATCTAATGCTCTCTGTAGTCTGTGAAAAATATTATAAGATATTGAAGGCCTGGAGCAATGCTAATGTTGTGCAGCACTTAGATACTTTATTTAGTATTAGTATGTGTTTTTGAAAAATGTCTTTAATTTAAGCAAAACTTTATTTGACTGTACCTTGTGCAGGAAATCCATAATGTTTTTTTTTTTGTAATGAGGACGAGCATCTATTATCTTTAACTGTAAGGTTACCTCTGGCTCTTATTGAGACATTTTGAATACAACAGTCAAAGAATAATAAATAAAAATGTAAGTAAAACTAACAATAACTTTTCTTTCTTCTTCAATATTCTTGTAAACAATTTGTACCTAATATGAAGAATATGAATGTGTGTTCAGTCAATACTAAAATAAAAAAGTAATATTCCATTCCAGCATTGTAATGGCTGCCAGATTACACTAATATTATATTATCGATTGAGATCATCAGAAGAGGGTACATCTTCCAGAAATGTAATAAGGCAATTTACCTAAGCAATATGGAATCCAGTTTCTGCTTAGATCTTTTCAAAGTTTCAAAGCTTGTGTTGTAGAGAAATGAAGATGTCTTGATTTAAGAGAGCTTTCAGTATGGTTCTGAGTTACTTTTCTTGCACCAAGGCACATAATACACTTACTGGGAAGGAAGTAATACCTTCATTTTCAGGGTCCCATGCACACGTATTCTTGAGGAAATGATATACGCTTGAGAAAGGTTTGTTCCGGGTCCTGAAGGCTGATGTATCTACCAAGCATATCACCAGGCAACAGTTGATTTAATCTCTGCCAAGAGCTAGCATTTCATTTATATCTCAATGAGAATCTCTTGAGAACCCTGGCAATGCTAAACCAAGGTGTTTTAAGCAAGGTCCAATGTTGTTCCTTTTTTGTTACACAGAAGAAAGAAATTCATACAGGTTTTAAATGACTTGTGAGTGGGTAAATGATGATAGAATTTTCAATGGCTGAACTATGTTTTTATATAGTGACCTCGGCGTATCATGGGTAAAATATTTGAAATAAATGATTGCACACTCTTTTCAGATGCAGCCTATTTTCTAGAACAAAGTTTGAAACTGAGGTCTTTTAATAAAACAATGAAGACCACAGTTCCAATTCCAGAAGTTTTGAAATCCAATATGACTCATTCAAAGCTGATCGTCTTCGTTTAATAACACAAACTTAGCAAAACTTTGAAATAAAACCTTGGAGATTTCTGTTCTTGGCTTAGTGAAAAATCAGACACTTGTTTTATCATGCACTTCATTAGATTAGTCACTTGTACAAAGTGAAAGTGTTCCCATATTGATTTAAGCCTAGAATAATTTTCAGAGAATCAGCTTTAGCAATGGTTTTAATTACTCTTTTTTTGTACACATATCCAAATATAAGTTACTATTTATGTAAATCACAGGAATATCCAACACATTCTCTTCACATATGGATGTTCAGGACCCATTGGCGTCACCTTTTAACCCACTACCCTTTAGCAAAATGTTTCAACATGCAGGAAACCCTAATGCTTTTAATGAGAAAACTTTGGCATCAGTACACAGAAGGGCATGGGAAATGTATTGTCAAGAAATCAGTATGACATATATTTTTGGGGTATGGTTTTCAATTTAAACAGCCATAATAACTATTTATTTTACATAAGTGCCTAACCCAGAACCTACCATTAAATCTAACCATTTGTCAATATAAAACACGGGATTACGCATGCACCTACAGTCACAATTTATTCAAAAACTACAAATATTCCAAGTCTTTCAACACAATCACCGTCTCCATCTACTATAAAACTTAAATCACAGACACATTCAAAAATTGCTTTTAACATTTAAAAAAATTGCCTTTAACTTTTTAACCCAAATTATTATGCCCAATGCATTAAAAAGTGTTGCTAGGGAGTCCTGACCTAGCATGACGAGTTTGGAGTGAGAACATGTTGGTATATCAATCATTTTTTTTAATTTTTATTTTTTTACCAAACAGCTGCATATTTCTACTACTTATATGCATGCTACTTTATTTGTAATTAATCTTTATGCCTCAGGCTCTGATTGCCTATTAAACAACTTTGTGTTTAATGCCGTCAAAAGAAATGTGGCAAGAATGTGTTAGGCAAGACTTTTGTATGCATGCTCTTTACATGACCGACCTTCTGGCTGACCTGTAAACAGCTTTGCTGTGTCTGTTGTAATGGTGAGGGTTATGACTTGTGGAACCCGGTCACTGATCGCGATCGGTGCCAACAGGCAATATCAACTCAGGGGATCTGTTGTAAGAGAGATGCCCATATGCTGAGCCATATGGGAGCTGGAAGAAAGCTCTGTAATTCAGAATAAACACGTCTGGGCTCTCCCCTATGAAAATGTCTATTTTTAAACCACATGACTAACTGATTCCAATTCCGACTGCCAGAAACAAAACAGAGGTTTGTTATTAGCCAATAAACTGAAGGGTTTAAGCTTGGTTTTCATGGATGTGAGTGTGCATCTGGGGAACACAAGGTATTATTCACGAAGGTCATAATGGCATTTTTGTGAACATATGTCATCATGCTAGTTCCAATGTGCTTGAGTTTTCAGTGCACTACAGCTATATGAGAAGGGAGGCTCTAGTGGAAGCTCATGTGAACATCCATTAAGCTGCCACTCATTACAGAGCTTCAGGAACGTACACTCTCTCTATCCAAAGGATCCTTCTGGGAAGAGCAAACATTTGTGACACTTTGAAAAGTCAGCAAACCCTTCCTTTAGGATTGCATGACAGCTTTGCTCAGAAGTGCCAGTTTGGATATAACATGTGTGAGGGAGATAAGTAGCCCACAGAGCTTGAATATATGAAAGACATTCTCTAATATATCACTACTTACCAGATTACTTTTTAAAAATAGTTTTCAAAATACCCCACGGTGCCTTGAAATGCTTCCAAGGTTTTTTGGCAAAAGATTTGCCACCCACATTAGGTTTCAAAGCACTCTCAGTCTCTGTAAACTGTGAATTCCAATTTTGACCATGCTTGATCATTACTAGCCTAAACAGTTACGCTCTTTCTCTCTTTGATTAGAACCATACAGTCATCACAGATATAGCCGCACTACTCATTTGGATCCTGTGGAATCCAGAATTGGAGCCCTCTAGGTTGGACATCTGTGAGTCTTGCAGTGACCATCTGGAGAAAATGGGAGTCTGCACAAACTTGAGCGCATAGTCCAGGTTTTGTATTTCCTGATAATCCAACACAATGGCTTTTCGTAACCATTTTATGTTTTGGCAAAGTGGCTACTTAGTATGAATTTGCACACTCTCATTCAAATGTTTTTGTACGATCTACCTGCACCCCAGTAATGGTTATGTTTATGGGAGGACCTTCATTTTTCAAAAAATCTAACATTTTTCATATGATTCACAGCATAAGAATTTATACGAAATTGGCACCTCGTAAAGTTTTTCCCATTTTCCCGTGACATTGGGTTGGATAATCAGCTTAAATCTTAACTGCTGAATGCTTTAAGTCTCGAATTTCCACTCATTTCATTCATGAAAGAGGGAAAATGCTCAGTTTATTATCAGTGAATCACTGAAGAACTAACATTATGAATCTTATAAAATGCACATTTGAGGACACATTACTTTTAGCAGCAAGACTGTAACGAATCAGTCCACTGAAGGCGAGCGTAGTGAGAACCCAAGTGCAGTTTATTTACAAAGGTGATCCAAACAATAATCCGAGACTTGACATGAACAGACTTGACGAGGCATAAACAGACTAGACTAAAACAGACTTGACTTGACAAGGCATGAACAGACTTGACATGGCATGAACAGACTAGACTCACCGACAGCAGGTTACAACATCAATATGCGACCAGGCACAATGGGATGGCTACTTATATCAGACAAGGAGGGTCACATGACATGAACAAACCAATGGGAAACAAGACACATGACTAAGACAACCAATAAGAACATGACACAATGAACAGAGGAACCAATGGCATGAATACATCAAGGGAATCACATGACTAGACAATAACCAATGAGAGCATGACACATACACAAGGCAGAGATACATGAGGCAAGGGAAGCATGACACTAACAGCAGGAAACAGTTACAAAATAAAAGACATGGAAAACATGAACATGACAAAACCCAAACACCACATTACATTTCCCCCCCTCTAAGGGCGGCTCCAGGCGCCCAAACAAAACCCAAAAAGTCCAGGAGGGTGGTGGAGTGGAGGCGGAACTGGGGGAGGGACGGAGGGCCGGAGGGCCAGGCCCGTGAAGGGGAACAGGCCGAGCGGGGAGCCATGGCGGAGCGGGCAGAGCTGGGAGCCATGGCGGAGCGGGCAGATCGGGCAGCCATGACGGAGCGGGCAGATCGGGCAGCCATGACGGAGCGGGCAGATCGGGCAGCCATGACGGAGCGGGCAGATCGGGCAGCCATGACGGAGCGGGCAGATCGGGCAGCCATGACGGAGCGGGCAGATCGGGCAGCCATGACGGAGCGGGCAGATCGGGCAGCCATGGCGGAGCGGGGAGCCATGGTGGAGCGGGCAGAGCGGGGAGCCATGGCGGAGCGATAGGAGAGGGCTCTGAGACAGACTCATAGGCAGGAGAGGCCACTGGGGCAGATTCATAGACTGGAGAGGCCTCTGGGGCAGATTCATGGACAGAAGAGGACTCTGGAGCGCAGTGTGCAGCCCACACGCTCAAAATGGAGACCGAAGGGCAGCAGAGTGTGGCAGGACCTCTAAGACAGCGTGGCATGAGAGCGTTGACGTTACCGGGATGCCTGCAGCTCACACCGACATCAGAGGTGGGTGTGGCTTGGCAGACATGATGTGAGGAGGCTTTGGCATAGCAGGCATGACATTAGCAGGCTGTGGTCTAGCAGACATGACGTTAGCAGGCATGACGTGAGCAGGCTGTGGCTTGGCAGGCAGGACGTGAGCAGACCTTTGGGAAGTGTCATGTTCCTTCTCCATGACACCAACAGTGTAAGCAGACCCACTCATCTGCAGAGCAAAGTCTATATACTGTTCTAGTGACCAGTGTGGGGTATTGCGTGGCATTAAACGTGGCATGTCTTTACTTAAACCAAAACGAAAAATGTCTTTTAAGAAAGTATAATTGAAGTCCACCAGTAAAGTTCACAAAAATCCTGAACATAATCCTCTATGGAGCGATTACCTTCACGGAGGCAAACTAGGCGATCTGCTGGGTTCATTTTGTAGGTCGTGTATTCTGTAACGAATCAGTCCACTGAAGGCGATTGTAGTGAGAACCCAAGTGCAGTTTATTTACAAAGGTGATCCAAACAATAATCCGAGACTCGACTTGACATGAACAGACTTGACTAAAACAGACTTGACGAGGCATAAACAGACTTGACTAAAACAGACTTGACTTGAGGAGGCATGAACAGACTAGACTCACCGACAGCGGGTTACAACATCAATACACGACCAGGCACAATGGGAACATGATGGCTACTTATATCAGACAAGGAGGGTCACATGACATGAACAAACCAATGGGAAACAAGACACATGACTAAGACAACCAATCAGAACATGACACAATGAACAGAGGACCCAATGGCATGAATACATGAGGGCAAGGGAAGCAGGACACAAACAGGGACCATGATTAAACTCCAAAATAAAAGACATGAAAACATGAACAAGAAACACACCCAAAACACCACATTACAAAGAGCCACAAGTCATCATAGGGTCATTTCTAATATGCAGTACATTTTCATATATCCCCATCATGAATGCTTGTGTATTTGATAAATTATTTAGGATTTTTTTATAGATTAAATGATGTTACTTTTTTTTTTTTTTTTTACAATATTACATGATTATGAAGTTGATGTTGCCATTTTTTGTCTTATTTAGATAAAAATATAGAAATAAGTATGTTATTATCATATACTTTACTCATAGTAGCTCTTTATTTCCATCTTGTTATTTTACTTCCATCTCTGTAAATAATCAGTTTAAATATTTAATAGAGTTTAAGCATCTGAGGTTGACCGGATCATCATTCTGATGGTCCTTTATATACCCTTTATAGAAAAACTTCCTTCAAGCACAACACATGCATATTCATTTTTTTTTTTATTAGAGAGTTCAAAAGGTACTGCATAACAGGAATAACCCTGTTCATGCATGATTTATTTGCCTGCGATTCTTCAAACGTATCTTGAAATGCTTCATTAAAAAAATGTGGAGTATAATGGCAATATTTTATTCACAATTACATTTACAGGGACTGAGCTCATTACTGTTAATCATTTTCTGGTAAGGGGGCTGTCAGAGAAACTCTGTAATAATGAAAGTCAGAATATAAAGTCACTCAGTGCCCCATGTGAGGGTCAACAACCACTAGACATCCACACTGTAGCACCATCATCACGCTGTACGGATGCATTTCTACATGCACCAATTACCTGAAATCTCAGTTTTAAAATGAATTCCCAGCAGTGGAATAAATCATTATGGTCAAAGCCCCGAGAAGACTAAGAATGAACTCCTATGGTTAAACAAGGATGAAAGGTAGATAGATTATCTAATTTCACTTGGGTGAAAACGATTAGCACTCTCTGTAGAGTGAAAGGAAGATACTCAGGCTCTCCGGTATTCTTCCACATATCAAATCGATTGCTTCTGGCATCAGCAACATTTCAATTCATGTTCTTTAGAAAAAAAAACTCAGATGATTGTTAGATTAAGTGTGTTTCCTTTCACAAAACATCTCAAAATGTATGAGAGGCAACTTTTAAATTCTTCACAATCCTAAAATTTTTTAAAAGTCTGTGGCTTTGTGGACCTAAATGGATAAAAATATATATTAGTAAAATGAGAAATCAGTTATAATGGCCTGGATGCCGACCATGTTAGCTTGCCTGGGATTCACCTTTCATTTAAAGGGAACATGTTTTTTTCTTCTGAGGTCCACCTAATGCCGAGTTCACACTGCACGATTTTCAAAGACGTCGCATCACTGTTGGTTTCACACTGAACGACTATCTGGGGTAGCATTCAGCTGTTGCTGTGTTCACACTGCACGATGGAACGACGACAGGAGGTTACACACTGCATGACTTTACAATAGGAAGAATCGCCGACAGCTGTGTCTGGTGCAGGGTTGCCAGGTTTTCGCTACAAAACCCGCTGAGTTTTACTACTCAAAACTAGCCTGAAAATAGCCAACTTGCTTTCAAGGGGGTCCCCCAGTAAAATTCGCGTTTGGGGGGTAAAATACAATTTTTTTTGGCGGGGTTCTCATGGTACAATTCACATTCCAGGGCCTAAATATCACGTTATTGGGGTCGCTTCAACCTGCTGACATAAAAAACAACCAGAGGCAATCGCGGATTTGGGAACACTGGTCTCTCGCCTACAGGTTTTGCGAAATCGCCGACAAATGCCCGAAATCAGAGGCAAATCGGTGCTCGTTCATGCGAGTATCAATCAAGCAGTGTGAATAATCAAAGACGCGATCTGAGAAAATTAGAATATAGCTACAGAACAGGTGCATGAAGAAATATATATATATATTATATTATATTATATTATTATATATATATATAATAAAAATAAATAAATTAAACATAAAAAGGGGGGCGGGTTTTTCCTGTAAATCATATTCTTCTTTAAAGGACAAGAGATTTATTGCATTTTTCTTTTTCATCACTTTGAGGGCTTTTGTATAAGAAACAAGCTCATTATAAACTGCACAAAACCTTGGTTTCACTTTCAAGTAGCCTACTTAGATTTGTGTATATAAATTTTTCCCAGCAGAAGTATGTTGTTAACAACGAAGTCATCTTTGTTATTGTTTGTTCGGGGAGGTCTTATAGACCACAATATCAGCGTGATCTTGCATAATTTCCTTATCACTTCTCGTGTGCGTTTGGTTGTGAAACGTAGTTTGCGGACCAGACAGAGTTCTCGGCGATTCTTCCTATTGTAAAGTCATGCAGTGTGTAACCTCCTGTCGCCGATCGATCATGCAATGTGAACACAGCAGCAACTGAATGCTACCCCAGATAGTCGTGCAGTGTGAAAACAACGATGATCCGATGATTTTGAAAATCATGCAGTGTGAACTCGGCATAAATGTGTGTTTGCATCAAAAATGTTCCCCACCATTAGTTTTTTAAGGCAATCATAGCTAGTGTATGTGTTCATAGACCGTGTATATGTTACAAACTATAAATGTATTTTTTGCTAGTATTTAAATGTATGAAACCTAAAATGAACGTTATGTGGTTGAAAACACTAAATAGTTGTGATATAGGCTATAACAAGCACAAAGCAAATTTGAATTTAGTTGTTGATCACATGACTCACTGAACATTCAAATCACACTGGTGTGACAGTAATGCCGAGTTCACACTGCACGATTTTAGCCCGATTATGAAATCGGCATAAATCGGCATAAGTGTCACATGTATGTTCCGGTCCAAGTTCCTGTCCCCGTTTAGTTTGTATTGTTCCCAGGTGTTTTCAATGTTCATTGTGTCATTAGTTCCAGGTGTTCCTCGTCTTCCCCTCATCAAGTCATGTGTTTAAATAGTGTTCCCAATCCTAGTTTCTTTGTCTGCTGTTAAACGTCAATCCATGTGTTTCAGAAGTTCCCCGTGTGTTTAAATGTCTTCTTAGTTTCTATGTTTGCCAATTGATAATTAAATTCCCTATTTGAAGAATTCTCCTGTGTCTCCTCACTCCTTCCCGAGTGTTACGTGACAGTAAGCCTCAAGGGATTAAATTTAAATGGCCATTTTTTGCTCCCTTTTCCTTGCTCTGCCTTTAGGATTTGAATCTAAACACTCCCTTGGCATCTTCCAGAAGAAAGTGCAGAGCAGCAGGTGCTACATATACAGCCAGGAGCAGCATATTGTTCTGTTTACTTTTGATAAACATCCTTACTTTTTAACCTTTTATGTTAGTCATTCTGGTGTTCAGAAGTTAAAGTATCTGTCATACTTTTATTTCTAAGTGTGATTAGGTGAGCCAGGTTTTGACCACACAGCAAGCTTCATTAATGTGTACATTTGTGGGATCATGTTTTCACATATTTATCTAACTGATGTCAGAAGGTTACAGACATTCAGAATGAGCCATTTCTGCAGTTTAGTTTAAGCAAATGGTCTTTATTCTGAAAAAATAATAAGAATATGATTCTACATCATGATATGATTCCAAATCCACAAACTGATTCGCTGTGGTTTTTATATAAGAATTGTACTAATGTTATCACCAACGCCAATAGTTGCTATCTAGGATAATGTAAATGTGGCAAGGTCTGAAAACAGGCATGCTTTTTTGTTTAAAATGATCCTATCAGGTTTATTATTATGACTGCTTGTAGTTGTGCAGTTATGCTGATAATTAGAATTAAAAAGATAAACTTGCATTTGCTTTTACAATTAATGATACAGTTAGAACATTTTGTTCATTTCCCTTTTATGTTTTCAGTGTATTATATGTTCAATGGCCTTATCTTATGCTCACTCTAACAAGTATTTGTATTTATATATTTATTTATTGGCTGTTAAAGGCTCAAGATTATGTGTACTAACAGGTTCATCAACTTTGTCTGTGGCCAATGGAGTCCCTATGTTAATGCATGGCTAATTTAGTGTGAATTGGTGGAACAGAAGGCAATGCTGCTTGCTTCTGTTTGTCTTCAGTTTTGAATTATGACATTCCATATAGACACTGACACTGATGAACTCCTGACATAGGTTGTGTTTCAGTTCGTCTAATTATAATATCCAATCAACAGCATGTGTGAGTGATGGCAGGGTGGGAGTACCGAGATTTATATTAGGGCTTGACTACATAAATCACATGAGTGTACATTCATTCAAAGTCATACAACATCACATACAACATCTGGAGAAGGAGTGAGTTTTTGCCTGCACTAGACACATAGCATCACTCTTTCGTTTGCTTCTAATCTCCCATTCTTTCCTTCGCCTCTCTCTTTGTCTTACATTCCAGTTCTGCATTAAGATGATCTCTCCCTATTTTTGTCTTGTTTAAATTTGTTGCTGGTCATCTCCAGGAAATCATGACATTTATGCTAATGATGTTCTGTTTTGTTGTTTTAAATAATCATTCCATTTGGTTACTGCTAAAAATTCAAGACACACAGTATTATTTTCCCATCAATGTGCTAGGGCTATAACGGCCAATTCTTGTGATTTATGACGTAAACAAAGTTGCAGACAGTGACCCTTTACATATGCTATATTTTTATTTCCAGCCATCCTGAAGGACCATGATTCAAGGACCATGATCAAATTAAATTCAAATGACAAGAAACATCACATTAATAGTCAACTATTTATTTATTTGTTTGTTTGTCTTCAACTTCTTAAAATATTACCTACACTTATGTGTTTACAGCCTTGCCAATATCAATAGTAATTTATTGTAACTAGATTAGCTTTCTTGTGAGCGAATAAGGTTTGTTTGTTTGTTTGTTATTTGTATTATTTAAATGACCAACTATTTATTGTGGGATGACAATAAACTTTATATTAGACAATATTAGTGGTCAGCTATTTATTTATTTCCTTGCTTGCTTGCCAGTTCTTAAACATTTTCCTGCAGTGGTGTGTTCTCTGTAAACCTTAGTTCCCTTTCATGGGAACTTCGAACTGCGTCCTCTAGGGGTCGCTATGGGGAACGCCTCGTCGTGACCCGTGTCTGAAGCATACATTGAAAAAACACCAACTTGTTGGCCGGCGACAGCCATGACGTCACTACCGGTGCGACTATAGTATAAATAGGCACCGGGAGCACACATCATTCTCTTCTTCATCTTCATTGACTGTTTTGTTTGAAGCGTGCATTTTCCTCTAGGTTTCTTGCCATGCTGCGGACGCAAGCTTCAGACGAAGAAGTGAATGATGTGTGCTCCCCGCGCCTATTTATACTATAGTCGAACCGGTAGTGGCTGTCATGGCTGTCGCCGGCCAACAAGTTGGTGTTTTTTCAATGTATGCTTCAGACACGGGCCACGACGAGGCGTTCCCCATAGCGACCCCTAGAGGACGCAGTGTCTCGTTCCCTACTCAGGGAACCATGGTTACATAAGTAACCTGAGACGCTTTCTAGTGAGAAAACTGTAAGAAAACTAAGAATAAATCACACAATTTTGTTACAATGACAAGAAACATATAGATGTATGTATTTGTTTGTGTGCGCAGTGTTACCAGTCTTGCCAATACAACTAGTCATTTATTGGTACTATTTTGCTACTAATTACTAGTTAATTAGCTAATTACTAATTACTATGCCTTAGCTTTCTTGTGATAAGAACTATTTGTTAGTTAAATTACTGATTTCTATTATGTTTAGATGACAAGAAAGGTCGTATTAAAATATTAATGGTCAAAATTTTACTTATTCATTCATCCATCCATTCATCTTATCCCAGCCTTATATACAGAGATATTAATAGGTTGATTTCTTCTTTGATATTGCATGAGTTTGGGACGGAACTACCTGCTTTAATTTAGGCAATGGCAGACGGGGCCATAAAGGGGCAGCAGAGGTCTTTTGGGGGGGTTTGTTTGTTTTCCTTAGTGGCACATAAATTGCACACTGCATCTTCTGTCCCTGACACAACTAACCTATTCAGGTAACACACACATTTGTAGAAAGCTCAGGCTGATGCAGAGTGAAGAGGTCATGGTTTAAGTGCAAAACCTTTTAAGTGTTAGATTGCAATCTTCATTAATCCCTGAGTGCTGGAGAGTCTTCTAAGAGTCCACGGCTTTTCCTTGAGGAAAGATTGGGCCAGTGCGTATCTGGCCTTTTCAGTTAATGAGGGCCTCTCTCTCTCTTTCTCTCTCTCTCTCTCTCTCTCTCTCTCTCTCTCTTTAGCTTTAGGAGGCATCTTTCATGTGGAACAAGATGGAGTGAATTTTACTTGGCTTTCCATTGTGTTGTGTTTCAGACAGCCTCTGGGCTCTTTGGCTTGTTTGCATCCTGCTGTCTTCTCTCATCAGCCTGCAGCTAAAGCACATAGCTGCTGGTGCCAATTGATTTTCTATGTCGTTTGTATTGAGAGTCTTCTACATAATTTATTTTGTAGCGTTGTGATATGTCGTCGCAGTGGATAAAATGTGTTTGAGTCTGCATTTCTTTCCACCGCATGTCCTAGGAGATTAATTCTTCTGATTGTTTGCAGTGTTTTGTATTTTATTTTGAAGATGAATGTGTTTAAGACTATTTATTTTGCCGGATCTGATCAGGGAGTGCGAGTGTGTGCGCCTACAAATGTGTGTTTACTTTTTAATTGCCTTTTTTTCCAGCCAACCTCCATCTTGTCTCACTGGTGCCATTAGAGAATCATTCTGCAGTTAAACATCCTCAGAGACCGGATTCTCATATTCCACCTATCCAGTTTTTAGCCTCCAAATCTAGCCTCTATAACCCCCTGAAATCATCACCAGAGACCGCCTGCAGTATAATACCCTTTCATTTACACCTCCCATGTGTCAGTGAGTTTGTGGTCTATCCATAATCTCTTGCATTATGTCTCGTATGAAGCATGAACGAGATTATGAGTACAATTCATGTAGCATGACATGCTACATCTGTTTCAGAATTGTTCTATTCATATCTGCTCATTCATTAAAACATGCATGCATTTTTGTTGCGTTTACTATTTTAGAGGAGCATTTACAATGTTCCTTTTCTTAGTTTGTAGGACATCAATGGTAGTAAACCTTAATTTTTATAAATGGGTTACTGTTCTTTTTATATACTAAAGTTATTTATAATGTACTAAAAACAATTCACATAACTTAAACTTTGACTTTAATGTGACTGAATAGAATTTTCAATGTTTACATTAAATGCGGGGAAATAGATAATGGTAAAGTTTTATAATTATTTCTAGTAAAGAAATCTAATTTGATACCATTTTTGCCTTATTTTATTAGTTATTTAAAATGCATTATAAAAACAGAAGTTTTAGAGATTTTGGTTTTTCCCATTAAGCAGAAATTATATAGTTCATGTTACCTGTATTTTTATTTTATTTCATTATTGTATTCTTTTATTTGTACACTACTTTGAAAACAATTCGCAACCTAAAGACAATGATGTCACTAAATAGAAATGTTCACATTACTTGAATGGGAAAATAGGGATGGAAAATTTTAGTTTTACACTTATTTGTATGAAAAAGTAAAATTATTAAGTAACAGATTTAGAACTTTTGGCTAAACTTGTATATTAAGTTTAGCCAACAGTTTAAGAGATTTTGTTTTTCCTCATTCAAATAGAAAGTAGCTGTACTTCTTGTTACCTATTCTTTATTTTATTTTATTTTATTTATAGTACTGAATTTTGAAATCAATTCACATAACTTAAATACTTCAATATGACTAAATAACACATTTATATACTGCAGTGTTTCCCATACATTGATTTATTTGTGGCGGCCTGCCATAATATCTGACCACCACAAATAGATTTTCCAAAGGACACTGACTTCACTGAAAAAAAAACATGAGCACTGCACATTTCAAAATCAAAACATGGTGCATGTGTTTTTCTATAAATGTACAGTATCTTTGAAGAGATCCAACTGTCTTCAGAAATGCTTTGATGTCATTTTTATTTAATCTTTCCTATAATGCCTGATAGAATGGAGTTTGCTTTTTGCTATTAAAAAAATAACATTTAAGCATTTGTGTATTACAGGACAGAAAGATGTATGAATATGCGATGAGTATCTTTAGAAGAAGTGGTTGCGCATTAAACCAGCTAAACCTTGACCCCCCGCCATGAAGGGAGTTTGTTATCAGTTTCCACACGTCGTCTTAGTCTCTCTGTGCTAATGAGTTAGCAGGCGATGATGTTTACTCTCATTAAGTTAGTGAGCGTGTGTATGAATCTCTGCAGGAGACAGGTGAAGCAGATGGCAGTGGCTGTTGGTGATGGTGATTGGTGGATGAGGGAATCAGAACCTTCCTCCCTGAGCCTGCCTCTGAAACCAGCTGGAGCACCAAATAACAGGAGACGACCAGGGAGATGACAACTGTATACTATCTCAATTATAGTGCAGGTCATACAAACTTATTCTCAGCTCAGTCGCACTTTAACATCCAGTAACTGTGACTTTTTAAAACTGTATAGCTATACTTTCTGTAAAGGCAGATCTTTATTAGGCTAGATTTTTATTTATCTGTGACCAGAGAAGGTGGAATTTGTTCCCACAAATTTCATGTGGTGCCACCATGCTAAGTTACAGAATGGTCCTTCTGCTACCTGAGGTTAAATGTCTTTCTCAAGGGCACAATGGCGATAGTTCAGAATCACTGCAATCTTCTTTGTAAAACATACTCCAATAATCTCTGATAATCATTGTAGGAGCCTTGTTAATACTCAATGTTTTCATTATATGTCACTATATTCCTATACTCCCCCTGTGGTAAAGGGAATGAATTACATCCATTTTGGCACTTCCAGTAGGCAGGGATATTAAACGGGATATGTGCAGCGTTATGGATGCCAGCTGCCGTAAAACACCAAAGAAGAAGAAGAAGAACAGGATGTGATGTGGCAGTTGGCAGTGGGAAGGGAGACAGTTTTGTGACCTACACTGCTTACTGTTAACTGCTCACAGTTTGTCTTTAAGTTTCCACTTTATTTTTTGTTACAATAAATACAGCTTTGCTCAGACAGGTTTGTAGTGTCACAAAGTGGCTACAGAGTAAAGGAAGCCACTACAATCATTTTTTTAAGTTAAAGTTAAAGTTGTGTAAAGTAAAAAAAACGGATGTTCTTCAGTTCAGCTAGACACTGTGTACGGAATAGAACACAGGGTTTCTTTTTTAAATAAATGCCTCCTTTCTATAGAACAGTCAATTTGACAATAGTGCAGACGAACACAAGAAAACATCCTATGGACAGCCCTTTAAAAAGGTACGCTCAAGACATCTGCACTTAGTTCCAACTGTAGGTGAACACAAGAACGCATCCTGTGTCAAAAGCTCCTTCATAAGGTTCTAGTTCAAGTATACAGTGCTGTTGTACAGTGTTTAGCCCATAATAAATCTTCCCTGTGAGACTGCACTCCATTAGATCCAGATCGGTCTCTTACAAAAGAGCTTGCCACTCTCTTGAGAAAACTAATCTAATTTTCGGATCAAAATATATTTAATCTATGAGTGAGACTGGTATGAAGGAAGTCATTAGTCTTCTGTTCCCCATTATTCAAACGCATATCCGACGTACAAAATCGAATGCATTTCAAATAGATATTCCTAATTGATGCTGGAAGCTTTATACATAATCAGGATCAGTTTTATACAGTAATTTACTGTCACTCAAGCCTTTTATCATTTAGATGTGTCTTCATCACATAAGAATGTCATCCTCATAGACAATCCTGGCAACTTGACAGCACCTGAAACCTCCCTTTCATAGCTCTTTTTAGCATGAGATTTATTTGAGCAAATTAAGGCAATCGCCATTTGATTCCCACTTCGCATACCATATTTTCCCCAATGTCCTCAAACGACACCCTCCCACTTTTAAACCTCTGAAACACCGTAAAGTTAATTCAATTTGTATAATCAGGGTGATAAAAATGTATAAGGAATAGACTGAACTCTTGAACTTGTTCTCTTTGCAGTGGATGGAGGCACATTAAATTCCACAGAAACTTTGCCACCTCAGCAAAACACTCCACGGTAACTCATACAGTGTCTGTCTGCTCATCATGTTTTTGAGAAAAAGGCAGAAGAGAAGGGTAGATAAACTGAATGTAATGTGTCCACACTAAAGCTAAACGTAGGCCTATTGAAGCTACTACATTTTTTACTTTTTTACTTTCTACTTATTATAACGTTGTTTGCAGGCTTTACAGCTGAAAGAGGCACAAATGCACTCTTCCAATAAAAGTCTGATTCATTTTAATAGACCCTAATCAGGTTAGACGCCATATTGAATTTAACATGGATGAAAATGAAGCTGTGAGGGATAGACGTACTTTACAATGGCATTCACTGTATAAAGGTACTAGATCCTGTCATTTTCACAAATCACAGCTTTTAAAACTTTTTTGGAAAAAATGTTTTGTCAGCTGAACAATGTTGTTGAACAACAGTACAAGCCATTGAATGCACTGCTTCTATCGCTCACAGCCTCAATTTTATTCTTGTCAAAAATTAAATATGGGACTACCCTGACAATAAATCGGTTCATTTAGATCAGGCCTGTCCAAACTCGGTCCTGGAGGGCCGGTGTCCTGCAGAGTTTAGCTCCAACCCTAATTAAACACACCTGAACCAGCTAATCAAGCTCTTACTAGGCATAGAAACTTCCAGTCAGGTGTGTTGAGGCAAGTTGGAGCTAAACTCTGCAGGACACCACCCTGATTTAGATGATTCAGTTATTTTACTAGGGTTCTATAACTGCATGTTACATCTTTACGCCAGTAGGTGGCGACAATCGACTCTTCTATGTGTGAGTCATTAAATTGTTTGGTTCTTTTTTAGAAACAATTCATTCAGGAACTATAGCCAGAGATGGTCTTACTATAGGGAGATGAGAGGGTCTGTATTACTTACTATTGGAGAAAGCGTAACGGCTATCTTGGATCACATGTGCCTTAATAACCAATCACACTACAGCCTTGATGTCACTGAATTTCAGTCAGAGTTGTGCGACACTCAAACACCGTTTACGGATACCATAGGAACGAATAAGAAGTGTCGTAAGCTGAATCCCACCTGTCGTAAAAAGTCAGTGACGTCTCTTATAAAACAGTATTTTTTTTTCTTGGTAAACTCTAAAAATAGTTCAATCCAAAAGTATTTTTTAGTGTAAAACATGTTAAAGATAAGCCGATAGGCTGTCAATTCATTAAATGATAAGCCGTTTCCTCTAAAAAGCTGTTTATTCAGTGTAGTGAAGCCTCACCTCCATTAATATCCATTCAAAAAAATCTCTGAAACCTCTGGTCTCCTTTCCGTTAGCATTAGCCGTTACGTTTTTTTGGCTAAAGGTTGCAGGCTTGCCTTTTAGTGGCTTTGGTTTAGCTCCAACTTGGCTCAACACACCTGAAAAACGGCCTCTGGTCTCCTTTCCCACGTACTGGCAAACCGGAAGCGTTAGCATTAGCCGTTACGTTTTTTTGGCTAAAGGTTGCAGGCTTGCCTTCTAGTGGCTTTGCTATAGCTGCCTTCACGTGCTATTAGAATGATCACACATACGAATTTCCTAATAGGAAATTAGACGGGTTCTCAGGTTGTATTTACTACTTAGAATCTCAAAGATAATTTTGAGTTTCCATATTCGGCAGGCCATAAACTTGGTGGTAGGGACGATTGCTGCTGTCAATGCTATTCCTTGTTATATATTTATCTCTATATATATATATATATATATATATATATATATA
>NW_015536800.1:3467559-3482055 GCF_001515605.1 Sinocyclocheilus anshuiensis | reverse complement strand
TATATATCAATTTTTACTCAGAAAGTGCTCGTAAATGTAAAAAAAATTATAATTACAAAGAAACTGCAAGGAACACATTGAATTACACTTGATTTAGAATTTAGAAGTAGAAAGAATGAAATAGTCTTTTAATTATAAATACTACAATAACCTCCTATTATAATTTTTTTAGAGTGTACATTGTAAGGATACACTCATTTTGATCGTTGCAGCACACATGATGTAAAGTATATCTTCACGCCAGTAGGTGGCGACAATATTCTGTGTGTGCCATTATTAGGTTATTTTCACATACGATTCATTCAGGATTTGTCTACGTTTGGAAATGACGACAAAGTAAATGGAAATATTGCATCTAAAGTGTAAGTTACTCAATAAATCCCTTGTTTGTTCAACTGATCACACTCAAAATCGTGCTGTTGTTTTGAATGTCTAGGCTGTGTTTATTTTGACGTTTGTGATATTTGATATTTGGTGAGAACAGCAGCGCTCAACAGTTGTGTGACTGTTTAATATTCTAGTTTAAAAGGCTTGTTACACTTAAATAATTTTAATGTAGCATGCCACTTTTGTTAGCAACTTATAGAAGCTAACTATTTTTACACAAGAACTTGCTTAATTTCAAATTACGAGCTTGTTTAGCTTCTGGAGCACAAACACAAAATGTCAATTCATAATGAATTACCAGTATAAACAAGAATATAATATTTAAATTATATTGTGTATACATTCGTAGACTGGACAAGGCTCAAAAATAAAGACACATCTGTTTGTGTTGAGGGTAACAGACAGTTTGACTGAGTGTATCCTAGTGGTTTATTGAGCCAAACCTCCCACCCAGCTTGAGAGCGATGGAAAGCAATTTCTCTCATTCTCATTCTCCGGTGATGCATTTGTTGTGGAGTGATTATGTTCACTCTGAGGTGGTGTCAATTTTCCCAGCAAACTGTAATCAATAGAGATGACTGGTTTCTCACAGTCAGGGATGCTTCGGTCTTCTGGCTCTCATTTGGCTTTTACTGGAGCCCTGTGATCTTAATGATAAATGGGAAGAGAGGTGTCGCCATACTTGTTATGAGTAAAGCCCAGTTGAAATATGTAGACTTTGATTGCATTTTCTGTGCAGAGGGGAAATTTGTAGAATTCAATAGTAATATGTGTTAAATGGAGCTGAAAAGGTAGCGGAAAGAATAATCAGATTTGCCAAAAATATTTATTAAATGAGCACACAAGCAGTTTATGAATGATGGGCACTGCAGAAATCTGTGGAGCATTCCCTGGAATTCTCTGGATGCAAATTCCATGTGGACCTGGTAATGAGCAGAGGAAATGAGAATGCATGTGAAATACAATTAGGGATGTGTGTGCGTTTGTGTGTTTGATAAATTCTAAACATTGCAACATAATATAATCATGTTAGCAGAATTTTTAATAAACAGAGTAGATTAAAGGGAGGAAGACCAGAAAAGCAGAGCTGTCGTGTTGTAGAAATATGGTGCTTGAGAATGTTAATTTTGCCACAGTTTAGAAGCAAGTTTCCTCAAGCTTTTGACTAGATAAAATAAAAATGTCTTTAAAGTCAGCATAAAATAGAAATTGTGATCATCTTTTCTTCTTTTTTTGTGATGTATAACCAAGTATAATGACTTTTTGAATGAGAAATATATATATATATGTGTGTATATATATTTGCTACATATTTGTTTCTTGAGTGTGCTTTTGTGTTTAAAAGAAAGTTAGGGAGAGCAGCAGATTGCAAATGAGGTGAGACTGAGTTGGGAGGCGATACAGGTTGTTGGAAGACAGAAAGGATGCGAGTGAAGATGGCATGAAGGGAGAGATGGAATGAGTTCATTAGTAACGGAGCAAAGATTCTGCAGTTTGAGTGGAAATTCAATAAGGAGGAAATAAGACAGGGAAAATAATATGGAGTATGACTGTCTTTGTCCAATTACAGACTGGAGCAAACATACATGCATTTGCATTTAAATAATTCATCAGTTTGTTCTGATTCTGATGCATTTGTCTACTAATGACTTAACAAAACCATACCTGCATGCCAAAAATATTTATTAAATGAGCACACAAGCAGTTTATGAATGATGGGCACTGCAGAAATCTGTGGAGCATTCCCTGGAATTCTCTGGATGCAAATTCCATGTGGACCTGGTAATGAGCAGAGGAAATGAGAATGCATGTGAAATACAATTAGGGATGTGTGTGCGTTTGTGTGTTTGATAAATTCTAAACATTGCAACATAATATAATCATGTTAGCAGAATTTTTAATAAACAGAGTAGATTAAAGGGAGGAAGACCAGAAAAGCAGAGCTGTCGTGTTGTAGAAATATGGTGCTTGAGAATGTTAATTTTGCCACAGTTTAGAAGCAAGTTTCCTCAAGCTTTTGACTAGATAAAATAAAAATGTCTTTAAAGTCAGCATAAAATAGAAATTGTGATCATCTTTTCTTCTTTTTTTGTGATGTATAACCAAGTATAATGACTTTTTGAATGAGAAATATATATATATATGTGTGTGTGTGTGTGTGTGTGTGTGTGTGTGTGTGTGTAATTGATTTGATTCATCAGGAAATTGTTGCGATCTCATTTGAGTGATAGGTGCATACAGAATGCAGAGCTGCCTTTGGATTATTGTGATGTTTTTGTCAACTGTTTGAATATATTTTATTTTTTTTTATTTTTTTTTACCATTCCTTTAATAGCCAATTAGCCATCAATGAGGAAAGCTAATTTTTGCATCCATAAAGGAGTTAAAGAATTTACCAGCAGGGACTAACTTGGACCAAACCTTGACCCCTAGGACAAAAGGGACAAAAAAAATGCCTTAAAAAATTGTGACTGTTATAGTTCACCCTTGTGTTGTTCCAAAATGTAAAAGAAATAAAAAATTTAAAAAACAAAAAACTAAACAACAACAAAAAAATTATATATATATATATATATATATATATATATATATGGGTACAGTGGGGTATAGCTGTATAGCTATAGCTATACCTATCAGGGTACAGTGGTTTGTAATAATTAATAATATGGGCCATATCATTTTAAAAGCAAAGAGGTTTTTGATGCCAAAAACCATCAATGAAAATAATTATTAAATTATATCATATATATAATTATTAAATAAATAAGACAATTTATAAATTACATTATGAAATAAATTTTCATATAAAATATGATATGACTACTTTAAAGCATACTGTTATACATGATCTATCTTGGCTATCAATCTATTCTTGGTTTATTTTATTAGATGAGGATTGTTTCTAAATTGTTCTTGACATCTGCCCATAGGCCCTTTACGTTAAAATTGCTGGCTCAAGTATCCAATACCCTTCCTTTTCTTAACCCTGTGATTTATGTCCTATCTCTCATTGTATTTCTCTCACTCTCCTTCACCCTCTTTAAAACGACTCTTTTCTGTAATAAAGGGTTATTAGATTAAGTTTTAATGAACACTCATTATAATTAGAAAGGGATGAGGAATGTCTAGTGTGTCATTGCGGCATATTAACTTTGCTGTTCGGCTACATAAACGAACCATACCTCAAATTAATCGCCACACTGTTAACGGAGGCAGCGTGCAGCAAAAATGGCAAAGTTAGCACAGCACTTCAGTGTTAATGAAAGCATGAGAACAAATGATGGTAGAAAAGTTGGCAAGAGGACGGTCTGAGGGGAAATAGATCGGAAACGTGCCAGATTTCTCATTCGTTCTAATTATATTTGTAACATTACAGTGCAGATATTGACGTGGTACGGGTGACCCTTGACTTTGGACTTTGCGATGTTTCAAATTAATTTGTAATAATTAACATGGATGTAGTGGGGAATGAAGGTTAAAGTTCATGATGTACAATTTCCACTGACTGTTCAAATCCCTAATCATAGGAAAATAGTAAATTTCATTTTCATTGATTTTAAAGTGCGTCACATAATGAAATTGCATTTGTAAGTCTATGTTCTGGGCTGCATGCAGGTAAATTATATATGTCATGTTCAGCATTAGTCTCTTCAAATGTCAGTTGATTTATCTATGTACTTAAAAAAAATCTTTAGCCATGCAAAGCATGTAATTGTGCCTATAATATGCTATGCATCACTTTTAGGCTGGTTTTCATGTTCTTTGTATTATTGAAAACTATGATTTACCTTTGTGTAGTGGTTTGGGCTCTGTATTCCAACCAGTGTCATATGTCAGTTTCACATGCAATTTAGAATTTTATAGATACAAAGGTTATTGGATCTACTCTCTAAGTGACAATCCTCTTTATGTGCATTTTCTTTAGTAAACTATTGTGTTGTGTCTCATTTTGATCCAGATCTCATGTCTTTACTCACACCACTGGTCTTTTCTTTTTCTTTTCTTTTCTTTTATGGCCCATTTAGTTTGCGATTTTTATTTTTATACGTTTTTTTTCTTAATTTATTTTTTCAAAGCCATTTTCCACCCACTTTCTGACATTTAAAATAAAACTGTCTCTCTTTTTTTTCCTGCTGTGCCTTTTGAGAAGTGCCACCTTTGCACTCTGGTTTGCTCATACTTTGGCAGCAGGTTTGCTTTTGGGTTCAGTACAGATTTTAACATCCTTTATAACAACATCTTTCTGCATTACATCAGTTGTGGCAGGTTCCAGGCCCAGTTCTACGGGGGTGCTAGAGGGTGCTAAGCACCCTCAAACGAAATCAAAAGCACCCTCAGTTAAAGCTGTATTAATGGCATTTTATTGCAGATTTGGCAAACTATCCAGTGCGTTATGGTTTGTGCTTTGGAGATCGATTTCTGTTTCAACGTGTTTTTGCAGCGTTGAGCAATGTAGCCAATTACAGACATATCTATTCTGTTGACTTCTTGAATCAGAGGCATTTAAGTTAGAATCCACTCACCGCTCAAATCTCCGGAGTTCTCGCAGCGCGTGCTCTTCAATTGCACGCACAAAGGCGCCGGCGCGCACTTTAGCATGTATCCTTTTATATCAAAGCGCGATATATATATATATATTTGCTACATATTTGTTTCTTGAGTGTGCTTTTGTGTTTAAAAGAAAGTTAGGGAGAGCAGCAGATTGCAAATGAGGTGAGACTGAGTTGGGAGGCGATACAGGTTGTTGGAAGACAGAAAGGATGCGAGTGAAGATGGCATGAAGGGAGAGATGGAAATTAGTAATTAGTAACGGAGCAAAGATTCTGCAGTTTGAGTGGAAATTCAATAAGGAGGAAATAAGACATAATATGGAATATGGAGTATGACTGTCTTTGTCCAATTACAGACTGGAGCAAACATACATGCATTTGCATTTAAATAATTCATCAGTTTGTTCTGATTCTGATGCATTTGTCTACTAATGACTTAACAAAACCATACCTGCATTTAATTAAATCTTGATTATGTTAATTTTGTAGAATTAATTTAATATCTCTCATTACAATTGCTTTCAATAACAAACAAAACAATTCCTCTGTGCATCTCTGAATGAACATGTATGTTTGTGCATCTGTGTGCAGAGTATCAAGTATCACGGTTAGAGGTCGATAGTATGGATTTGTTTTGGCTGAAGAACCCTGACACATAAATAGCATGAAGCTGAGAGTGGTCTTTCTCTGAAGAGCTAATGTGTGTGTGTGTGTGCTCTCTGGGCTGACATTCTTTGCCCCGCGGCCATTACTCAGTAAATGAGCATGTTAGAAAAGCTCTTAAACCTTGAACTCTACCATTAACACGCACACACAAACACATACATGCTCATCCGTCACTTATCCTACCAATGATCTTGGGCCGTAGAGTGGGCTTAAGAGAGAACAGAAAGATCAAGAGTGAGAAAAGGGAGAGAATGGTCTTTCAAAAATGACTTCAATGCCTTTGAGTAATGATTTTAATCTCTAGCTCTAAGGTTACTAGTAAGACTATTACAACTCACAGAGAAGCCTGTTACTGTATGTGTTAATACTGATTGATATAGATTGCATTCTACGGCGTATGATTGTAGTATCTAAATCATGCTTATGTGCACATTGACAGATAGATACTGCGTTGCTTGTAGCATGTTTCGCAGCAGTTTCTAAGTGAACTGTCCACTGTATAGCGATGAATAGTGTGTTTAATCTTCTCTGAAATGTGACTGTGGCAACATTTCACGTTGGTCATACATATCATGGCTGTTCAGAATTGAAATATCCATTGAGTGTTGCTAAAAAGTTAATGCTCTGTCGCATTTGAAATTAATGTACCACCTACACTAAAGCCTACTCTAAACCTAACTGATAGTGTTAACAAAAGCAAATGTGCGTTGAAAACACATTTGCTGAAGCAACTATGACATTTAAGTTGTTTTGTGGATATGACTCATGTTTAAGGGGACTCATACCTGAGCATGCCACACTGTATCAGGTGAGCTACTGAGCAAGCTTACTATGTCAGAAAAGCCATGTATAAAGAGCTGCTTATGTGATGCAAACATCAAAATGTTTTAGTTTACAAATCATGCACTATGATAAAAGTGTTTTAGAGTCATGACATAGAATTGTGCAAGAACCCGTGCAAAAATAAGCCTTAATTTATCAATAATCTGCACCTGTAATCATAATTTGTATGCAAAGAAACAAAAGCTGTTGGTGTTTTATTGCATCTAGTGTTCATTTCACCTAGAAACTGCAAAAAAAAGTATGTTTAGGTACATCTTTGCCGTTTTGTAGAAATGCAGGCAGAGTCACATATTTCCAATAAGCCTGGGTTGTCTAAAACATATGTTAGTTACCAGGTAAGCTGGTCTGTTTAGCAAGAAAGTGTATTAAAAGCAACTATGGTAAAATTGCAACTTCTTTACTACATATCAGCCACTAACAACTCCTTTAAGTGCATCATCTCAGCATTTGTGTGGAGTATTTGTTATTTCACCTTCTCTCGCCTTTGATTGTGTCCATTCCTCTCTAACCTGCAGCGCTTGGAATCCACCACAGTAAAATTACCCAAACATCTTGCCTCTCCATGCCCTTGCGGTAGTTTGTTCTTGCCCAGCACTGACTGCTTTGATGGGTGTTTCAAAGGCCAGTGGGAATGAGCCAGATGTCCACAATGCTGGAATCTCTCAGTGGTGTCCTTGCCGATCCACTTTCCTGTGGTTCTGCTCACTGCACGAACACCTACCACTCTCCGACTGTCAGCTGTGGCGTGGTCACACTCGGCCTTCTCTCCTCATTAGATTTCATGCCAGCTCACTGCTCTCATGTTATAACGTTAGCTAATTTATGTTGACCTGGGGGTTGTTGACTTTCAGACTCCCTATTTTGCCTCAAGGTCATTTGATTACACGCTACTTTCTGTTTCCAGGTCATTAAATTAAGGTATGTCGACACATCAGAGCAGCGCTATAATATCTTGCCGGGCTAATACAATCTACACAACTCCATCAGCTACCGCTCAGCACACTTCTGCTTACTCCTGGAATTCTGCCACATCCCATCAATGTTTCTTGTTTGTTCATGTTGTACATTTAGGCCATTCAATTTGGTTGAGAGATATTCCCACTTGATATCTCTGACTTCTGACCATGTAGCACTTTCTTGTCAGATGCTTGTATAAAGAAACAAAATAACAATGCTAGAATTAGTTTTTTAGGTTTACAGTTATCAACAGAAAATATAATGTAATGTTTCTTGCACATCTGGCACTAAATGTTTGTGAAACAAGTTTTAGCACTTCTATTTTATTTCTGTATATAAATAGACTGAGGCTAGTTTCTGATTTTTGTACTCTTGCACTACACTTGTACTTACTTTGCACCACTAAAAGACAAATAATCAAGTGCTTTTTTCAGAAGCAACCCCAGGGCCTGGGGAATGACTTTAGCACCAAGCTGGATTTGTGGATAAGACCAGTGGTTTTTAGTATTGCTTATTTGGATAAGTAAAAGGCTTTGTTATGCATTGTTCCATTTAAAGTCAGATGTGGCATATTCCCAAATTCCAACCTTATTTTCCGCTGGCTGATGTTCAGGAGATGATGTGTAATGAAATAAAATGGTTAGCTTTACAGGGGTGTGACTTCTTAATGCATTTCATTTGCTTAAAAGTTAAGGTTTATAAACAAATATATCTGTAGTTAGTTGTATAATGTTCATGTGGCCTCATACACTTAAATTTGTGCAAAACCATAAGACTGTGTGTCCACCAAAGCATTTTTTCCTGAGGGAGTTGCACATATTTGAAAATGCCAGCAGTGTGGCTTTCACACTGAGCGCTTAGCATTATTTTCTGGTTGCCGAGAGCTAAAAAATGGGTAAAAAACTTTGGCTAAAGTGGGGCTCTCAACACTGTCACTTTTTACCCTGCTGTCTAATCATAGTGGAGGAGGGGTGGGACAAATAACACCACCCTCACATTCTACTTGTACAACGACGAGACTACAATGAAGAAGAAATAAATATTGCCAGTCTCTGAGTATCCATAGCTGGGTGTTTTCAAAACAGCACCTGGCTTTTTTACCTGGTGGACCTAACTGTGGATTTCTGGTGAAGTCAGAAGTCTCTGTTTTGGAACATGGTAGCTGGTACACAATGGTTCTTTCTCGAAACAAATAAATAAATACACATAAGTTTGCTTTCTTCTGTGGTTACGCTGCCCACAACCTCTGAAATATGTGGAGTCCATTGTTGTTGATTCTGTGGCAAAGTGATGGTTTACCTTTTAAAACTTCAAACCCAGCTCATCAAGACAATGGACAGGTTACCATTTCCATTACCGAGCTGCTGTTGTTGTCCTTCTCCATCCTGTAAGCAAGCTTTAAATCTTTGCACACCGACCGAGCTGAGGCACCAGGTCACACTGCCTTTCCAATCATGAGGATCCATTGCTTCTTTTTTGCTTTCTTTGTTTCAAAATAAACTTTTGTCTAACCAGCATGCTTCAGTAACCTGTCATACAATGGTTACATATTAGTTCAGTAGGCCAAAGTGTGGAATGTTGAGAAATGATCCACTTAACTCTTTTATCTTTCCTCCTCACAAAACAAAAGGAGAAGGGCCATCAAAAATAACCTTCTAAAATTCAGGAGTACATCATAGTGCATAGTTTAAGTGCATAGTATTTAGTAGATTATATAAGCCTTCTGTCAATCTGAGTCTGATGGAACTCATTTAGCAGCCTTCAGTATTCACATATTCAGGATAAACAAGAAACTGAAAGGAATGTATCTCATTATTCATGAAGATGTAATGAAGCATATAGCACCTGTATTTGGAAAATAAACGTACATTTGGCTTTTAAATTTAAAGTCTATGAATACACTTTTACTCTGTCTATTCAGGAATATTCTGATACGGTGGTGTAAAAACAGCTTTTGTGTGGCACTGCACCAGTCAGTCTTATTGACAGAAACAGCCTTGGCATCTCTTTGAGTCAGACTCATTTAAATTGTAAAAAGAACAACTAATGCAATGATAAAATATGTGCATTTTCTCTGACTGCTTTTTTTCTCAAGGCCATCCAGCAAACTATTATAACATAGAAGCAAAATAGGAATAGCCAAGATAAGTTATAAATAAATACTCATAATGCAATTCATTCAGTATGAATAGAGCTGTCAACAACATCATGAGCTGACAGTTAAGAATTGTGGGTTTTTGAGCTCATATTACAAAACTGAATAACCTAAATGTACCTTTCCTTGCAGTATCCATACTTTATATCTAGAGTGTTTTTAGTCTTGAGTGAAGTCATTTGCATTGCATGATGTTACAGCCAGCTAGTTTTCCTTGGAACTCTGTATAAATGAGCAGAAGAAAGAGTCATGCCCTCTGAGCGGTCAGGAACAGTCTCCTCACATTATGCCATAAATTACACTGATTGTGTTTGAAATCTGTCACCTGTAATGAAGCCGGTTAAAATGTGATAAAATACATCAGCTTTCTTTGTTGTAGCTGCAAAGAGAGACTGAATTGTCACAATAGATGGCTGATAAAAATAACTGACTGAGATACCTTTTTTTTTTCTTGTGATGGTTGCTGGAAGAGGGAATTTTATTAGCTGTTTACACCATGAAGAAGATGAACTTTATTTTTTATTTTCATGTATATATATTTTTAACGAGATTTTGTTTCGATAGCATCTAAAGTTTTGAAAAGCCAATAGAGCAGATATTTATTTGAACTGAGCATCCAAGAAATATAGTTCATTAATCTTTTTTTTTTTTTTTCATTTTTGACAAAGTATGCTCATGTAGAAAGCTTTCAGTGTGCAAAGGTGTCTCTTCTCAGTAACTTTTAATTCAACTACTTTCCAAAACTTAATAGAAACATGTATACTTTCCTCCTCGTAGCCATAAAACTGTCAAAAGTACTTTCCAAATCAAGAACAACCACCATGTGGCGTGAAATATTGTTCCTCGGAGCCCTGCCTAATGTGCTTGTGCAATTTCAAACTTCGAGAAACTTTTGTGATCAAATTTTACTTCCAAATCATAATCCCACGCTGAAGAACCACGTTAGGGTTGTTTTGAGTCTCGGAGCATCACAGTGTGACCACCGCAACTATATCACATATACAGCTTTCATGTTGTAACATGAAAATCTCTTGGCTTTGGCAGATGCATATGCAAAAGCAAAGCCACATCCTCCTATCCAACCCCATAAGAGCAGGGAATAAAGGCATTATTTCAGAGGGGGGGAGGATATTTTCTCCAAATAAAAGCAATTTTTGTTTGAAGAAGCCAGCCCGGGAGATATAAAGAGGTAAAGCTTCTTGGCCTCTCTATTATGATGCCTAGGGAATGCGAGGGTATTATTTTTCTGTTTAAAGCTAGAATGGGAGTGAAGTGCATCCCCGTCTGTTTTATATGTAAGATTCTTCACAGTCACCTGTATTTAAGACAAATATGTGAGAGGATACTGCCCCAGTGCATACTGGGACTGATGTATGTTGTCAATCTTTCAGTCTTCTCGTTTATCTCTTCTTTTTCCATCTCTGTCTCTCTCTGTCTTCTACCTCACGTTTTTTTCTAATTATTTTTCATATTATTTGGTTCACTGGGCCTTTAGATGAATACATCTATGTGGAAGTAACTCTTTCAGACATGCCAGTGGTTTACACACACACACACACAATAATATCTTTTGAAAAGACTATGGCAAGTTCAGTGAATGATTCAGTTCCCTCTTTCGTGCTCATGGTACGTTGGCAGGGTAGTCACCCACTTGACATCTGCCCCTGTGTGTTATTCACAAACATTTCATTTTCAGTATAATGGTGCCACCTACCTCCTAATCGGGGAAGTCATGGCCTAATGGTTAGCGAGTCGGACTCGTAACCCAAGGTTGTGGGTTTGAGTCTCATACCGGCAGGGAATGTTGGTGGGGGGAGTGAATGTACAGCGCTCTCTTCCACCTTCAGTACCACGACTGAGGTGCCCTTGAGCAAGGCACCGAAGCCCCACCTGCTCCCCGGGCGCCGCAGCAAAAAATGGGAATGCCCACTGTTCCGGGTGTGTGTTCACGGTGTGTGTGTGTGTGTGTTCACTGCTGTGTGTGTGCACTTTGGATGGGATAAATGCAGAGCACTAATTCCGAGTATGGGTCACCATACTTGGCCACATGTCACGTCACGTCACGTCACTAATAGGGAAACTGAATGCCACTTTCCATGAGTTGAATAGAGTACAAAATAGTTGAAATTATCTGAGAAATGAGATTCTTAACCCTCAAAATTTGTGATTGTCAACCCCATATTATGTAAGCAGTGTTATTTTTGTTCATTTATTATTATTATTATTATTATTATTATTATTTTCTATCCATCAAAAAAATAAACATCAACATTTGTAGAATAAAATAAAAAGTACAATACAACATGTTGCAAGTAAAAGGGTTATAAATTAAGCTTAAATTAATTCACTAAGCAGGGAATTGATAGTTTTGGAATCAATGCTGATTTGTAGTTACTGATCAACTGTAAAAATGGAGGAAATGTAATAAGATTTTTTGTAATGGGGGACAGTAATGTGGTAGCAGGGTTGCATGCACAGGTATGGGGCAAATGTAAATGTCAGTAAAGTTACTGAAATAGTCGTTTACTATAATTAATTAAATATCAATTTATCAGAATATGCTACTGTCCAAAAGTTTGGGTAAATAATTAATGCTTGTATTGACTGACACTGGCTCAGTTTTGCCATCACAGGATTAAATTGCATTTTAAATATTAAAATAGAAAACAATTATTTTAAATTATAATAATATTTTAAAGTCATACTTTTTACTGCATTTCTTGATCAAATAAATGCAGAATTGATGAGCATGAAAGACTTTAAAAAAAAAAAAAATCCTACTGACCCCAATCTTTTGAATGGTGGTGTATATCAAAATGATAACTTATTGTAGTATAATTTTAGTTGCTGGATGCTGTCAAAATGGTCAGGACCTCTGGTGCTAGACAGGCCAAAATCCTTGTTTTATGGGAGATACAGAAATGCTTTTAAATGTATTTAAAATGATATAATATATTAATGTTTCTAACATTTATTACGTAAAAAAAAAGACAGCATTTTTGCCTCTAATGCTTTAAAAAAGGGAAATAAATGCACTATAATTATGGAAAGGGCGATATACACTCCTGCAAGCCTCAAAAGTATCTTATACAGTAACGAACGTTCTGAAATACATGTGAATGAGTGATGTTTCATAAATCATACTTGGGAGTTGTACAACATTATAGTTGTATGAAAAATAATTTCTGTTTAAAATGTTGATAGAACTTATATGAAAAGTACCTTGAATATACAGTATAATTTAACATTCTCTTCATGTTATGATTGTATTATAACTCTGAGTCCATTTTTTTTATCCAACCATAGCAGAAACTCCACTACTTTGTTTACTTTTTTATTAAATACAATGCTAAAGTTATTGCAAAGGCTTGCTTGGGTTTGTTTAGTATACTATTTTAGTTTCTCATCTCAATGAGGAAGTCAACACATGTCTTCATAAACACCCAGAGTTTTAAGACAGTACCATTCAAAAGTTTGGGGTCAGTAAGATCTTTAGGAAGTCTCTTATGCTCAGGCTTCATTTATTTAATCAAAAATACAGCGAAAACAATAATGTTGTGAAATATTACCACAATTTTACAGCAAATCTGCAGCCATTACTCTAGTCTTTAATGTCACATAATCCTTCAGAAATATTTATTATATGCTGCTGGGTGCTCAAGAAACATTTCCTATTATGTTGAATAGGAATCATCATCATCAGTGTTGACCGTTGTGTTGCCTAATTTTTTTGTGGAAACTGTGATGCATTGTTTTCAGGGGTCTTTAAATAAAAGGTTTAAAATAACAGCATTTATTTAAAATATAAATGTTTTGTAACATTACAAATGTCTTTATTGTACAAATGTCACATTTGATCAATTTAATGCATCCTTGTTGACTAAAAGTATTAATTTCTTTCAAATAAAATATTTTGAATGGTATATTTACAGTCTGACACAACTGAACACACTAATGGCTTGAATTAACTGAAAACTGCTAACAAGTTTTGTGACTTGTGGCTTTGATTAAATTTTTAGACGGTCCAATTCGATTATTTTGATCAAATTGCATCAATGTAGTAGTTGTATATCAGCTCAGACAGCCAGTCTTCTCCATGTGAAACATATGTGAGTCATATTTCACCCTCTCTTCCTTACGTTCTCCGGAAGTTTCATAGTTTGTATCCCGGATGTGTGCTGCAGGCTGTGATCCTGCCTTCCTGCACACTTGGACTTGACTACAGTATACTGTTCCAGAGATGAGTTGAAGACTACCATTGAGGAGACAGAGAGGAAGAGATTGAGAGTTGCAGGCTATTTTCACAGCACCATCTGTTTCTTGTCAGAAACTCTTTGATCGTCTACTGTGCTCACATACAACCTTCACTACAGGAAGAGAAAAGAGAGAGAGACTCTGCTGCCATGCAAGATAAATGTATTTTTCCTGAGCTTCTGTTACCCGCTTAAAAGTAATCACTTCCCCCACCATCTCTGCCTGTTTCTTGTTTTGGATGAAACATTTAATCATCACAATTGTAGTAAACAGAGGTGTTGCCGGTCAGCACTCTAATACAGTCAACCAGCACTGAACTGTACAGGGAACAACACAAAAGCATTTAAAGTGCTACGTGTAAAGATGTTTTTTTGTAACTTATTGCAAAGAAAGCAGGGTGGCAAAAAAATGTAGAAAGCACTGAAAGTGCTGATTTTACTAAATAAAAGCGACAGACATGTGAACCTGTAGCTCAGAGAGGAGAAGCCAAGCTGACACTGTGACCCAGGAGCACTTTGTTTTTTGGCCTTGGTATTAATATTTATTATTATTTTTAACAGCCAATGAGATTTTTTGAGTCCAAGTTAATGTAACTGAATTTAGAAGAGAGAAGGACATAAAGATTCTTACATGAGAGGCAGTTTTGCTGCTGTAGGTCAAGGCTGAGAGGGTGCAAAGTCAGCC
>NW_015536800.1:3432575-3467549 GCF_001515605.1 Sinocyclocheilus anshuiensis | reverse complement strand
TAAGCACACACAATTTTAATTTTAAGAGTTTATGTGCACATTATTAATATGCACACACACACACACCCACACAAATGGAGAAGTATATGATAGAAAAAAGTGTGGAGGGGCAAAATTGCTGTTAGCCCTTCCTCCCTCTCCCAGCCTCAGATTTTTCAGTTTTTGCATTATCAATACTGAAGGTTTCAGGGCAGGTTAAAAATTTAGTAATCTCTCTTCCTCTCTGTATCTCTTTCTGTGCTGTATGTATTGTGTAACTCCAGTCACTAACAGATAGCCCCTTTACGTTTGACTCATTTGAGAGATAACACTTCCCAAAGTCATGATTCCTGACAGCAAGACAGAGAGACAGAGCCACTGGATCAATATTACCTGTGAAACTGTAGTATTGGTTTTCACCCCCACATCAGTGGCTCTATAACACTAGTCTGGCTACAGCTTCCCTGTAGGATTTGTAACAAGTCCCCAGCTGTGTGTCCTATCCTGTCCCAGACAGACATTGATTGACAGACATTGTTACTGTGTTAGCACTCCGTGTCTGATCTTAGTGGCAGTATTCTTACAGACTCCTGTACATCTTTAATATTTTATACTTTTTTCCCTCCCTTTCTTGGCTGCCATGAACACATTTCGTATTCGCTCACATGTATCTTTTATACCTGCTGAGCATGTGTGTGTGTGTGTGTGTGTGTGTGTGTGTGTGTGTTTGTCTGTCCGTGATTTGATGTAGGATGCCTTTTTCCATTTCCATAGTTGCAACCTATGCACTAACGCAGGCCATGTGTTAAATATGGCATGAACAACATGTCAAGTTGCAATTCCACCTCCACAAAAGAGTACAGTAAAAGACCTGGACTGTGTGTGTGTGTGTGTGTGTGTGTGTGTGTGTGTGTGTGTGTGTGTGTGTGTGTGCGTGCGTGTGTATGTGTGTGATGCATGAGAATCCATAAACTAGATGGGTTGTTTAGTCCATAACTATTTTACATTAAAACTATTTTACATAAAATGTTTTCCTATTAAAACTATAATTAGATAAAAATTAATGTAAGTAAAAATTAAGTTTACAATAATAGATCATTTTTAAATATTTGATATTTGATCATGTTACCTTCACTGTATCTCCTTATGTAATGCACTTGCTTTGGCTTGGGATGCCTTTGCCTTTTATTTTTTATTAGGTAAATTTTCCATAGTTTTTTTTCAATAACAGTTATTATTTGTCAAATCCTATTTTTATTCAGTAAAGTTGATCCAATTTTAATATCACAAAGGCTGCAGTTCGGTTTTATCCACAGGCAGGATCTTGCTCAGAGTAAAATTGTCTATCCTGACAGCAACACCTTTCATTACAGGAAAGCCAGGTGCACGTAGAGAGGTATTAAAAAACCCTGTGACGCTGGCAGACAGCGTGACCCCTTAAGGGTGTGAGACAACCTTCATCACGTCAAATGATGAGGCTGCCGCATAAAAGTGCAGAGTCAGGGTAACACTGATGCATTATGGGGGTGTTGGTAGGCTGCAGACGTATAGAGCGGGCATTAATATTGTATTGGGTCTGAAAGTGCCACCTACCCCTAACTTCAGATGGAAATATATTTGCCCATGCAGTAGAAAAGTCATTGACGCTAGGTGAAGTTTTTAACACCGTATTGTCACCTGAGATCTGCCTTACTGTCGTTAAACTGTGAAAAAGTATGCAAAAGCACAATTTTATAGATTAATCCTTTTTTTTTACTGAATTCAGGTGATTGTGTGGATCACATGTTGTTTGAATTAATTTAACTTTTTTTGGACATTTATTTAATACATAAACACAAGACCTAATATTTTGACACCTGTAATCTATTTTATGGATCTTCATAACATGGAGACCAGGTATTAATGAGAACCCCAACAGGACAGACTCAGTGGTATCGACCCATGCAAACAGAAATTCAACAATGAGAGCAAGATGCATCCGTGGAAAAGTATGCCAGAACCTGCACGACCTGAAGATACATCAGGCAAGGATGAATTTCACAGAGCGGGATAACGTTGGGGCAGTTGTGGCCTAATGGTTAGAGAGTTGGAGAGTTGCAGGGATTGTAGGTGGGGGGAGTGAATGACCAGCGCTCTCTTCCACCTTCAATACCACGACTGAGGTGAGACCCTTGAGCAAGGCTCCCCGGGCGCCGCAACACAAATGGTTGCCCACTGCTCTGGGTGTGTGTTAACAGTGTGTGTGTGTGTGTGTGTGTGTGTGTGTGTGTGTGTGTGTTGTTTGTTCACTACTCACTGCTGCGTGTGTGCACTTGGGTAAAATGCAGAGCACAAATTCCGAGTATGGGACACCATACTTGGCCTCCTTTCCTTTCCTAATGTACTGCTGCACACAGAATCTGATCATCCTGGTGAGATGCAGGAGGAGTCCGACCAGGATTCACCCCACAGAGCAGGGCAGAGTGGCTCCAGAGGTGGGGCAAGGAAAGAGCGAGGAAGTGTGTTGCCTTTATTTCCAACCTTTTCTGTGGCAAGCGCAGTGGCAGTCTCGTGCTCAACTGAGGGAGTGAACTCTTTTGTGCACAACACCTCGAATGACCCAGATAGAGACCTGGAACTGGAACCACAGAACCCTCATAAGTCCACAACCTTCTACATTTGAGTTTGCTATGAGGGAGCCCAGCTGGACTGAGGTTCAGGAGGTGGTGAAAAGAGCCAGATCAGCCTCCGGTCCGGTGCCTAGCTGACACTGTGTACAAGCAATGACCGCAACTCCTTCGGCACCTGGAAGAGTCTTTGGGTGCTTATGAAAAAGTGCAGCCACTTTGTAAATGAATGTATTTCAATTCAAACAAATAGAAATGTTATAATTTAAAAGTTAATAAAAAAAAAAGATATAGAAAAAAATACATATATATATATATATATATATATGCAATTTACAGGTTTGCATACATTTCTTTTCAAAGCTGAGTGTTGATTATTATATTTAAAAATAAATATTACATTTACGGAGATGTCAACTGAGACGTCAAAACCAAGGTACATAAATACCGAACCAAGGTACATACCGAACCATCAAGTTAGTGTACATTTACACCCCTAATGGTGACCCATACTTGGAATTTGTGCTCTTCATTTAACCCATCCAAGTGCACACACACACTGTGAACACACACCCGGAGCAGTGGGCAGCCATATCGCTGTGGCACCCGGGGAGCAGTTGGGGTTTCAGTGCCTTACTCAAGGGTCTCACCTAAGTCGTGGTCTTGAGGGTGGAAGATAACACTGGTTTTTCACTCCCCCTATCTACAATCCCTGCTGAACCTGAGACTCGAATCCACAACATTCGGGTTACAAGTCCGACTCTCTAACCATTAAGCGACGACTGCCCCCCGACCACCACCCGCCCTCCCAAATTGTTGTAAGCACCATACTGATGTGAGCACCCACAAATGTCATTGTGAACCGACATTCTCCTCCCCATTAACTTCAAAAACCAACGCAAGAGCCAACTGCCCAACTGGGCTGGCAAACTCGTTGTGAGCCTCTTGAGGTGGGCTGCAGAGGATTTGCAGGATGATCACTCTGCAGAGCATTCACGCTATAGGTATCCCCAGGTAGGCAAAGAGAAGGGCGTTCAGATCCGCAGCCTAAGCCACAGAGAAAGCCACTAGGTTGCTTTGGATTAAGAGGGAAGAACCGTGGGCAATAGCTGCTGGGACACAGGCTGGGGTCTGATCAAGCCCGATTGGGTCGCCTGGGTGAGGGTGTCAGATGTTGAAAGACCCGAAACACCCAATGACCCCAAGATACATCACTGATGATGTGTCCCTGTGCATCTGCATAATGATGTTTCACCTATGAAATGTTTTATAATGTCATTTAAATTGAAACTGAAGATTACATGTGTTTTAAATGTTGTAATGTTTATTTATAAATTTAAATTAATTAATTAGAGTATCTTTAGAACAAGAGAGTGGTTTAATATTATTTTTATTTATTTATTTTATTTTTTCAATTTCATTCTTTTTTTTAATTAAAATGATTATACCTAGGCTATAATAAGCAATTTAATTCAGTTTAATTCCCATTGAGATAATTTACCACACGTAGGATGACAGTGTGCCCCAACAGCACCTTGTCAATGGTCAAATGTAGAATCAGTGGAAAATTCAATAGCTTGTTTCAGCCAATACTTCAAGGAATGGATGTATGCAGAACTGATCTTTCAAAAGTAAACCTGTTATTCGGATACAATATATTAATATTCACAATCCTAGTTTTTATTATTATTATTATTATTATTATTACTATTACTATTTGATATTTGATCATGTTATCTTCATGATGTTATTATATAATACACTAGTTTTCACTATAGTTGTTTTGTCTTTGGGGGTTTTTTTTTTTCATTAGGAAATGTTTCCGTAGCAGTTTGTTTGTCCATAACCGTTTCACAGAAAATACTTTCCTACTAAAACAACAATAATAAATAAAATAATAAATAAATATATATATTATTAGTAGCTTTCATATTTTTTAAATATTTGATATTTAATCATGTTACTTTCACTGAATGTTACAATGTAATGTACTTGTTACTTTGCCTTTGTTTTAATATATTTTTCATTGGGAAAAAATTATATAGCAGCTGTAATTTGTTGGATAGTCCATATATTCCTACTTAAAACAATAATAAATCAAATAAAACTAATAAATAAAAAATACAATGCTGCCCTCTGTTGATCTAAAGACATAACTACAGTTATGTAGTTGTGTAGCTCCAGTACTGAAATCTGAAATCACAGCCTCCTGAAAAGACGGTGGCAGATGTGCCTAAAAGTAACTGTTTCCTGCTTTATAAGCCATTTATCAGCAGATGATTTATTTTCCTTCACCCTACTCCTCATTCATAACTAGGGTTGTAGATTATTTTTTGTCAAACCACCAGATGGCAACAAAGTCCTTCCGAAGAACTTTTACTTCTTGTAAATTTACATCACATTATAGCAAAACTCACATCTCACATTTTAGTGCAAGGTCAAAGTGCCACAAATACACCAAATGCACTCATGTACACATAACTGAACACATTCACTACCATATTATGTATAAAAGCATTTAAAGTAAGAAGTTTGGGTCTAATATAATTTAGAAAATAGCCTCAGTTTGGCATTCTTTGTCTGAAAAATAACCCTATCAGAAACTCTTCTTCCATTACATAACAGGTTTTGGAAAATATTTGTTAAAAAAAAAGTCATGCTTAGGTGTGTGTTTCTGTTTTCAGTGTGGAATTGTTACACTAAACCTGCATCCTATTTCTGCTAGGATGGATAGTAGGCCTGTCCTGCCACCTGCTGCTTTGGATGATAACAAATTTATTATGATACTATAATTTAGTGTCACTCTTGAGAATCCTTCTTACATACTTGTCCAATCACTGCTAACATTATTATTATGATTAATAATTTATAACAGCTTATTTATCCATCATCTTTTCTGTGCCTTGTAAAACAAATATGCTAACAGTACAACTATATCTCCTCTAAGAGGAGCAAATCAATTCAGCATCTCTTATTATCTCTAAACCCGTCACAGACTGCATGTCTGTGGCCGGAAACATATCAAATTGCTGGGCAGGAAACCGTGTTTCTGAGATGTAATGAGGCAGTGGGGTCACAGAAAGGAATGGATGAAGTGTGAAATGGGAGGAACGCGAGAGAGGGAGGACATGGGTAGTTAGGTGGCTCTTCACTCCCTCATTTACTGTTCAGTAATTGACAGGAAGAGCAGAACAATGGCCTGTTTTAGAAAGGTGGCTGATCTGTTCTCAACTTACTTGCGATATACAAACACTGTCTAATATGAACACACACAAAAACCCCAAGTCAAAGTGTCATTTTTTCTTAGTATGAGAGACCAAACTGGTTCAGAGCTGGAAAAGGCAAAGGTATTCATCTTCATAATGGAAAAAGACAGGCAAGGGCAATACAGAAAGAAAGATTCATCTCTGACAGACAGTGTGGTCATCATTATCGTCCTTTCAAGGGTGTTATGTCTCTGTATTTCTGTCTATAAGCTTTTATTCTTTCTCTTGAAGTGGTGTTTTTTTGTTTTTTTTACATTTTCACAAATTAAAATTTTAGTTTTGCTAAAATTAGTGCTGTCAAATCGCATCAAAAAAAAGTTTTTGTTTACATAATATATGTGTGTATACTGTGTATATTTATTATGTATATATAAATATATAAACATAACATTTTTCTGAAATATATACATGCATGTGTGTGTATTTATATATATATACATAATAAATATTAACAGCATACATACATATATTATGTAAACAACATTTTTTATTTTTGATTCGATTAATCGCGATGAATCGTTTGACAGCACTAGACAAACTTACATGTATAGATGTTAAAATATTTACATATATTTATATTCATGTATAATTTATATTACATATAAATATAAGTATTTTATATATAAACAAAAAATATTTTTCTTAAATATATACATGCATGTGTGTGTTTATATAAACATAATAAATATACACAGTACACATGCATATATAATGTAAACAAAAACTTTTATTTTGGATGTGATTAATCACGATTAATCATTTGACTGCGGTAGTTAAAATGAATTAAAATAGTAAGATAATATTGACAATAATATTTAAGAATATAGACATGCCTACCATTTTTAGTAATGCTGATCTGTTTAAATAATAAGAAGAAGAATAAAGAAGAGGAGAAAATGTATCCCATATTGACAAATTTATTTGCAAATTTTGAATTTTTATTATGCATGATCGTTTTCTTTATTTTTATATTTAGATTACCTTTGCCGACACTTAACCTAATGTGACCTAATTATCACTTAGAGTTGATTAAGTGTAATCTGTAGCATGATTATCAGTTTTTCATATTGTACATTATAATGTTGTGAAGTCTGAATTTGGGTATTTCTTTCTTTCTTTCTTTTTTTTCTTTCTTTTTTAAGTAAAGTAAAATTGCCAGCTTTATATTGTCTCACAGATTTTAATATCTGTGCAAATTTAACTGGCAATTGTGAATTCTAATGAAGCATCTTGCTGGCATGTTAGTCAGGATGAGTTCGAACCATCATTTTATTCTTTTAAATGTAACAATTAAATTGAATTGAGCTGGCAAAGACATGCTTCTGAGTTAGTAATTCATGTTCAAGAATTGCTTTAAAAAGATATATTCCTGAAACATAAGCATCATAGCACCTAATTACTGTCAAAAACTAAAGTTAAAGGGGTCATATGATGTTGCTAAAAAGAACATTATTTTGTGTATTTGGTGTAACGAAATGTGTTTATGCGGTTTAAGGTTCAAAAAACACATTACTTTCCACATACTGTACATTATTGTTTCTCCTCTATGCCCCGCCTTTCTGAAACGCGTCGATTTTTAAAAGCTCATCGTTCTGAAGAGCGAGGTGTGCTCTGCTTGGCCAGCTATCCAGTGCGTTGTGATTGGCCTGATTTCTAGTCGTGTTCTCTTTTGGAAGACCAGACTAAGTAGTTTCGCTTTCACAACGAAACACACAGCGTCTTCACAACATGGCAGTGGCGGTGGCAGCAACAATAAAGTTACGCCTTCTTTCTTTGCGTGAACATTTGGTTATGCAAATCTTCCCACATCGTGACGTAGACATGTGGGGGCGTGTTTAAACAAGGCGTTTTAGGAGGGCATGGACCAGTCTTAACTTTTATAAAGTATATCTCTTTGGGTTTGAGACTTTATTATTTGCAACTTTAGGGATCTTATCTATTCACGAACAGCTTGTAACACTCCAAAGAGAAAGGAAAACTTAAAATCGCATCATATGACCCCTTTAAAGAAATAGTTCACCCAGAAATAAAAATTCTGTCATTTACTCACCCTCATGTCATTCCAAACATATAAGAATTTTTGTGTTCTGTAGATATTTTGGGAAATGTCAGTTGGTTTGGTTCCCAATGTTCTTCAAAATATATACATTTTTTGTTTTTATTCCACAGATGAAAGTAAGTCATATAGGTTTGGAATGACATGAGGTTGAGTAAATGATTCATTTTTGTGCTACTGTCCCTTTTAAGAAGATTGAATTTAGTTTAAAACACTTGTATGGTCTTTTTTCTCTATTATTCTTCCTCTCTCTCCACCAGTCCTTTATCTGATGTCCCTAATCATCATAATTGTTATCTAATGATTCTGTTATCTAACTGTTATCTCATTCTGTCATTCTCTCACCCAGTCCTTCTCTGCCTGATTGATTTCTATCGCTTGACCTCAAGACAATAAAAAAAATCCATTATACGGGCACCTCCTCGGACAGCCATATGCCACCCATTGGAGGTCAGAGGGGTTCTTGTGAGCCAGCACACATTCTGTCAGTGTTCCCCGACTCAATGAGGGGCCTCACTGCAGCCCAGTGCTCAGGCTAGGACAATAACTGCTCCTGAGGGACATATCAAGGGCGGGAGTCTCCTGGCCCACCCAGTAAATCAGACCTTACTGTACAATATGATGGGGAGGAACAGGAAATGTCTGCGAAGGTTTGCGGAGGTATGTGTTCACATGAGGTGAATGAGGTGTCAAGGTCTGTTGAAAGGGAAAGGAATGAAATAATAATTCCCACTGTTGTTCCAAACCCATAAGACTTGCTTAATTCTGTGGAACATAAAAGTTTATTTATATATTTATTTAATTTTTTTGTAGAATGTTCGTTTAAAAAATAACATGAGGCTGACAGAATTTTCATTTTTTGGGAACTGTTTTTTTAAGACGCAGGGTTAGTGAGGTGTAGTCTGTGTTCCTTTAAGGTGAATCAAGAAGACTAGATTGGTTTGGAAGTAAAGGTTTGGCTGGTTAGCATTGTCCAGATAACAGGTGTTGTAACTACACCATACTGCAGGCAAAATGCATCTTTCTCCATTGATCATATAAAAAAAGAAGATATTTTGAACAACGCTGGCAACCAAACAGTGGTCCCACTTTATATTAGGTGGCCTTAACTACTATGTACTTACATGTTTTACATTGTACTTATATTTTAAAAAATATCTGCATGTAATTACATCTGTAATTACATTATAGTTACAATGTTGACCCATGCCTTACACCTTAACCCACCCTTACACCTACCCACCAGACCTGTCCCTAACCTTACCCGCATGCCTTAATAGCAGCAAAAGTGTGTTGCAATACAATAAGTACATTGTACTTTTTTTAAATGTAATTACATAGTAGTTAAGCCCACCTAATATAAAGTGGGACCCAAAGAGTTTTGGTTCCCATTGATTTCCATTATGGACATAAAATACAATGGAAGTGCTCAACAGTGTTAAAACTGTTTGATTATCAACGTTCTTCAAAATATCTTATTTTGTGTTCTGCATAAAAAAAGAGTCATGAAGATGGAACGACATGAAGATGAGAAACAAAATGACAGAATTTTCACTTTTGGATTGACTATCCCTTTAAGCTGAAGTACTAAAATGAAAAGCTAAAGTAGATATAAATTAAAGGTAAAAATAGAAGAAGAAGAAATTAGGGTAAAAAAAATTACAAAAATGTAATTAAAAATAATACAAATAACAAAAGCACATACTAGAAGTTAAAATTCAGGACATTTAAAAAGCTAATTAAAAACCGTAATAGTAAATAAATACTATTAAAATAACACTGCCATTGATGACCCTTCAAAAGTAGCAAATTCTTTCACCAGCAACATATATATTTCATGTTAATTTAATATTTATTAAAGCTGTATTGTTGTTTTGACAGTGTCTGATTTGTTTCTTTCAGGTTCATGTTCTTGTGGTGTCATCAGCCAATCAACACTGGCATTTACAGCTAAAAAAAAAAGGAACTGAGCAGCTATGAGAAGAGGTAAGAAAAATTAGTGGCATGGAGGAATATGCCTAATACCTTGCAGAGCTGAAAAACATGTATATGTGACATCAGGAGCAAGAGTTGCAGCAGCTGAGGGAAACAGAAAGAATGTGAATGTGCAACTATAAGTGCAAGTGTATAAGGCTGGTTTCACACTGTGAAATACTGCAGTGGATCAGCAGATGTCTTTCTTCAGATTTGTCCCTGAAGAGTTTCCAGGCTCCCATCTTCTGCCTCACATGTACACACTCTCACGCACACACTTACAAATGCTCTCAGTATGCCTCATTGGAAATCACTGGCATTGATCCAGCCTGATCAATAGAGACATAGAGCTACTGCTGCTCAAAAGGTTTTACTAATACACTCCAAGCCAGCCATGACCTACACACACACAGAGAGAGAGAGAGAGAGAGAGAGAGAGTGTTAGCATACACTCACCCGCTGCGTTTATACCAGGTGTTCTTGTCCCTGCAAGCTTGAAGTGAATTGCTTTTAATCGTGTTAATATAAATTATAAGTATTGGTTGATAGTTGAGTGTAACTTTTTCCAGGCCGAGAAATTCTGCATAGAGAGACAGATCGGATGCTATTGCTTAAAATTATTATATGTCATGCTTAAAATGAACCCAAAATAGGTTGGAAATGTATTAATATGTTCAATAAATGAACATTTATTAATAAGTTGAATAAATAATAATTAAATAATAAAAAAAATTTTAATTGCCTATTAATAAATGTTCACCTTTTGAATGTTCACCTTTTGATTTTGGAGTGTACATATTGCATAAAACTGTGTTGCATTTTATTGCAATATTATACACTATACATTTCAAATGTGTGTGGTCTTTTTTTTGTTGTTGAAAGAAATTAATACTTTTATTTAGCAAGAATGCATTAAATTAATCAAAAGTAGAGTTGAATTATTCATAATGTTTCAAAATAATTGCTGTTCTTTTGAACTTTCACTCTTTCTAATATATAAACTCCATTGTTTTTAACAATAATAATAATAATAATAATAATTAAATGTAAAGACATTTTTCATAAACACCAAAACAGCATATTAGAATGATTTAGAATGATCATTTGACACTAAAGACTAGAGAAATGGCTGCTAAAAATTCAGATTTGCCATCACAGGAATAAATTACATTTTTACATACTGAAATAGAAAACAGTTATTTTAAATTGTAACAATATTTCACAATATTTCTCTTTATTCTGTATTTTTGATCAAATAAGTGCAGTACCACTCCCAAACTTTTAAACTGTGTTCTTTATAATACTTACATTTCAAAAACCATTATAACAATGGAGTATGAATTTATATTGAACCAAAATATGACAAGATGAATATGTTTCTTGCAAACAATTTTATTTCTATACTGTTATCAAATGTACTTTTAAAGTTTGCTTTAACCAGTTTGACCAGCACTTAAAAATATGAAATGGACTTCTGTGGTGCCATCAGCCAATCAGATGTCATGATGTAATTTTCCTGCATTCACAGAGTGATTAGTCACATGACATCTACAGCTCTGGTGATTGTCTACAAAATTCATGTATTCTTCATGTGCCAACCGAACAATTGTTATGGATATTTGTTAATGGATAACTGTAGGTTTTATAGACCTGCTCGATATACAATCTACTATTACTTGAACCCACAGCGTGGCAGCACTGAGTGTATGACATCAGCTCCAGTTCGGTGTGTGTGTGTGTGTGTGTGGTCCTCTGACAGAGATTTACATCTCTAGATCATCTGTTTGTATCTTCCATCAAAGAGCCTCATCATGGAGAGCGAGATTACCAGCATGCAAGTGTGTAAGAGTGAGCAAGCGAGAGAGAGAAAATCACTAGTCTGTGGCTAAAAGCAAACCTCTCCAGTAATGACAATCCACAACTTCCATTTCTATTCTGAGTCATAATGTCTGTAAGTGGGCGTCTGTGTCCCTGTACATCTGTATGTCTGTGATATGGGGCCACGTGTGTTATGACGGCTGTAGCCAGGTGGGTGGGCGGTCGAGGCTCTCTGAGAACACACTCAGCCCAGCTGTTGATGTGATCCTTGCTCTCTTTGAAGTGCGGCTATCGCCCGCCCCGGCGCACACCCTCATTCACACATACATACACACAGTCACCGGAGAAACTTCCAGACCTCTCCATGCCAGTCAAAGCACTAATAGCTGTTTTGACGTTATGTGCAGGTTTGCATGTGCATGCATGTGTGTTTCTGTTAATTTGTGAGTCATGTTTCTGTGTAAAGGATAAATTAGCATGGGGTTTTTGATATGGGGTCTGGGAACTAAATTAATATTGGCTAAAATACCAAAGTTTGTAGTCAAGGGAGATATTTTGGTATCTTTGTGCTGTTACTAAAATATCTTACTTTGCAAACTACTTCTACTTCTACATTAATTTTATATCTCTATTCTTACTGTGCAATTACATGCAAATGGGTGTTTGTGCATGAAAATATATATCTGCATTATATTTTAGCAAAGGGTTTTTCACAACGGTGGGTCCCTTGCATGGATTTGACATTAAACTTTGACAGAAATAAGACAGAAATAATGTCTTAAATTTTGCAACTTAATGAGAGAAGTTTTATTTCTTATCGTCACCTAACAGATGTTAAAATGGGCAACATAGAAATCCCAAAAACTCAATTTGAATATTTGGGCGTTGGGCTTGAATATTATTTGTGAAACTTTGGCCAATATGCAACCATTTTCTTAAAAATAAATTAAATAAATACAAAAATAAAGACCCATTTGTCAGATGTGCATTATCACAAAGACAACATGTCAGCTTTTATTTGTCATTGCACTCAAGTCTAATTAAATGTTTAAAAATGTACTTGTTAAATATTTATTTTATTTTGTTTTATTTTATTTTTCTAACTGATTTTAGAGAAACGTTTTTGATCCAGTTAAAGTATTTGTACACGACTATTCGTAAATAGCAATACATCTAAATCAGCTTTACAGAAAATAGTGGCATACAACATCTAGAAAGTGTAAGTGGCAAGAAAAAAAAAACGATTCTATTCTATGTCTTTTGTTTTGTTTGTTTTAAAAATTAATACTGACAGTAATTGACAGTAAAGACATTACTAATGTTACAAAAGACTTTTATTTCATATAAATGCTGTTCTTTTGCAATTTCCATTTAAGAATCCTAAAAATCATGCTTTCCACAAAAATTTTAAGCACAACTGTCTTCAACACTGATGATTATAATAAATGTTTCTTGAACACCAAATCGACATATTAGAATAACTTCTGAAGAATCGTAATACTGAACACTGGAGTAAAGGCTGCTGAAAATTCAGCTTTGCCATCAAATGAATAAACCATACTTGAAAATACATTATAATAAAACAGTTAAATAATATTTTACAATATTACTGTTTTACTGTATTTTTTGATTAAATCAATGCAGCCTTGGTGAGCATAAGAGGCTTCTTTCAAAAAAAGAAAAAAAAAAGAAAAAGAAATTAAGTATTAAATGTGCAATGACCATTTAGACAACTATTTTTGAGGATACTGTATGCATATAGTTATATATGTCATATAGTATACCCCTTGGTTTAATTTAATAAGCTGTTTAGAGATACACTGTGACTCCTGTCCATGAGTGGATAAGATGTGTTCAGGTCAGCGGTGTGTGTGTGGTCTGTCCATTCATGTTGCTTTATGCATGCATGTTTTTGTGCACATAATTGCGCTCCTAGTGTGTCCTTATTCCCATTTCCATCAACTGTATCTGCTGCTGAAATCTCTCCATACCTTCCAAGCATTAGGGTCTTATCATGTTACCATGCACTTCCCAAAACTCTCTTATCTCCCTCTCTAATTTGGCACTAGCAATGCATGCTAATGTAGCTTTAAAAAGCTCTTCTCTGAGCCGACATGATACCTGGCCTTACCTGGGCCCCCTGGCTCCCATCTGCCAGTGGTTCCCAGCCTTCGTAACCCCAGTGAAGAGGCCTTTTGTTGGGTCGATAAACCGGTCATTGTCTCCCATCCCTCTGATTTGTGAACCACCGGGGGTATCAGCATTCAGTCGCCCCTCATCATCCACAACAACCAGGGTTCCCTTGTTGCCTCTACTTCTTTTTCACATTCACCTGTTCCCTCAAGAGTTTTTAGTCAGACAGTGATAATGGGATGGAAGGAGAGAAAAATGTCTGTCACAGGCCTTAATAAGTACCAATGGTATTCCAACTACCTCATCAGCATGATTACTTCTCTTCAACAAACTGCACAATGTGAGGTATCATTCATTGCTATAACCAAAATATGTGAGTTATGCATCAGTGTTAAATACTTAGGGCTGAGAACTTCGACAAACTTAACTGTGAGTAATATTTAGGATGACAATACATCCTCTTTTTCCTGGAAAATGTCTTGGCCACGATTTCTAAATTGCCTAAAATTTCCAGATTTTGGCTCGTTTTTCCAATTGTTTTCATTAGTGCTGTCAAACGATTAATTGCGATTAATCACACCCAAAATAAACGTTTTTGTTTGCATAATATATGTGTGTGTGTACTGTGTATATTTATTATGTATATATAAATACACACACATACAGCATATATTTTGAAAATATTTACATGTATATATTTATATTCATAAATTTATATTATATATAAATATATTTAATATATAAACGTAACATATTTTTCTTAAATATATACATGCATGTGTGTGCATTTATATATACTTAATAAATATACACAGTACATACACATATACTATGTAAACAAAAACTTTTATTTTGGATGCGATTAATCGCGATTAATTGTTTGACAGCACTAGTTTCCATACTTGCTGAATGACTGAACAGCAGTTTGACCAATAATGTGCAGACATTGTAAATAAAATCGACAAATAATGGCGTGTGAGAAGGTGGGATTTACAGAGAGTGGTCAAAGCAATCCAAATTTGCGATGTAAACGGACTGTAGAGCATGTCAATAGGAAAACAAAGCCATATTTTAGACAATTTAGAAATCCTGGGACATTACTGGAAAAAAGAAGATGTATGGTCACCCTATCAATATTATAGTGTCTATATTCTGTGCACTGTAGCCAAAATAGGTAGTAGCTAATTGTTGATTGATGTGATTTTGTTTAGGATTAAGTTAGAGCCAAAGTTCTAGCTTTCTCTTAGTTTGCATTAGCTTGCTATCGGCTAGCTTTTACAATGCTGAGGAACTGTGGGAAGTCGTTGCTATAGGTTTTTATAGCATGCAGGTGGCACCAGCAACACTTCAAAAAGAACACATTCTTCTCTCTAGACTTTGAATTACACATCGCAACAACTTGGGAAATGAGTTTTGTAAGGATGTGTGACCTTGGCTTGTCTATTGACTTGCAACTGAAATTGCACACTTGAACAAATAACAGAACCCTTACTAAATTTCATCGCATGACCTTTATGGACATTAATACATTGGTTCTTAATTTGTGGGTCGTGACCCAAATTTGGGACACGGGTCTGTTTTTGGATTGTGGTAGTAGAATAATAAAATGCAACTTGCTTTATAATCGCACATAGTTAGGATAAAATATTAAATAGGCTTAAGGAGAAAATGCTTCCAATATCTGTTTTTATATCCAGTGACAAAAATTTTCGGGCCAACATTCGCCAGTTTGGAAAATGATTTACATATTGTTCCAATTCTGTGACTTACTCACACAATTTTTAAATAATATGCAAAATTAATATCATGGCTGTTATTTTCCTCTTTAGCCTGTGACATGTTAAACATTTTGTATATTGTTGAATAAACTTATTCTGGTGCAATGATTTTGGAATATATTTTGGTGCAAACACAGTTCACCAACATGGTAAATTATTTACATATCATTCCAGATTGTTACATTTTATTTCCATATAAATGTTCAGTAATATGGCTGTTATATTCCTGAGCAACACTATTTTAGTGCAATTATTTTGGTGCTCCAAATGCAGTTCATGTCAATCTTAATATTATTACTTTTTTTTTTTTACTTTTTTTATGTACTTATATAACTACTTAGTTAAATTTTAATTTTTATTATGAAAAATTCTTAACCTGACATAGACTGTTGTTTTCCATTTTAGCCTGTGTCATGTTAACATTTTACTTAATGATCAAACTTAATGATAATTTAATACAAAATCAGTTGGTGGTAAATTTAAACAATAATACATTCCTTTTTTTGACATTTCCATTTGCTTTCATAAACTTTGTTGTGTTTGGTGACCACTTGATTAAAAAAACAAACAAAAAAAAAAAAACGACAGATCTAATGTCATAGCTGATTCTATTTCAGTCTTTTAAGATTTTGGTCATTTGTTTTTAAAATCAATCTAATTCGCTTTTAATTTACACCCCTCCATTTGACCTTAAAGGGCCCCATTGATGTCATTGCAAGGTCAAAATTCACAACGCATCACAGCCCCATCGAACTTTGCGATCCCAATACTTCAAAGCGAATAAATCCATACGCGTAACCAAGACTGATCGCTTTTGGCACATCGCCCATATGCCTACTTCTGGAGGATCCCCATTGGGCATAGACTGTCAGTAAGACAGATGTGTTTAACAATCTTTTCCTTTTGTGAGTGACTATAGTACACTAATGTTTGGAGGACATTTGACACTGTCTGAGTCTTGCTCACTCAGCATTATAGTTATTGGGTTGAACAGGTTCTGCTCATTGGCATGAAGCATGCCGGACGTCTCTCAAGAGTGCATCAGATTGGCGTTTATGCCCTTGGGTGACTGTTATTGATAGATGACTAGTCCAAAGGAATTAAATATTAACGATTTCAAATTGGAACTGCATGTGTGTGTGTTCTCAGCCGATGAATTTCTTGTTACCTACACAAAGCCGTCCCCACCCTCCAGAAGCATCTACAAATTTCCATCAGCGTGGCATGTGCTTTTGTGTCTTTCCATTAGAGCGTCTCTGTATGTAGTACAAGATATACATATTCCCTTGTTCTGCTCATCTTCAGGCTTTGATTTATGTGTGTGTTTAAATTGAGATCTTTAAAAGCACTGTGTGTGTCCTTACGGTTTGTTTTAAAATCTGCAGCTCTCCAGGGCACCAGGAATTTCTCTTTAGACACTAATGTACCTCTTTCTCCCTCCCTACAAGCTTTTCTATCTATCTCTCTCTCTCTCTCTTTCTCTCTTCTTCTGAATGTGTGCACTGGCATAGCGGTTTGGCAGGTTGCTGTCTTCTTGTATCTGTTTGCGGTCTGATTTGTTTGTGTCTGCGTGCGCGAGGGTGCATGCATGTGTGTAAGATTCTCGCAACATGCCGAGACCATGCTGAGGAATGTTATGCATTCGAGTCAATAATTTGTAGGCATACACACAGAAAAATGACATCATTGTTCCTGTGAGACAAAAATGTGTGATGTTTGAGTGCTTGAACTGTATTGTTTGAATGCTTGAACTTCTTGAGTAGTTCACTTAGTTTGACCTGCGGCAAAACGTCTGATCCCCATTGCAGCTTTTTTTTTTAAACCAAGCACTGCCCACTTAGACAGAAGAAGACCGCTTGATTGATTGACATGGAAACTGGCCAATCTCAGATTCTTTTGTTTTTAGGTGCCATATAGAGGCAGGAGTTATATGAAATTCATATCACAATTAAACAGGCACAATAAAATCATAGATTTTACTTGAAAAATATATTTTAAAAAATATATAAAATATATTTTATACGTTAAATGTAATCTTTAGCAAATCTCAAAATTGTTATCCATTTTCATGCTGTATATTATCATGATGTAAAATTTAATTTAAAACAACAACATTTTGTTTTAGGCTTTTTTAATTAATAGAAGAAATAGTGTTGAATTTGTAAAAAATATCTGACATTTATCGGGTTATCGGCCATAACCAATAATTATTACCTATTTTATCAATAAATAATAACCATTAATAATTTTTTTTTTTTACTGTCCCTAAAGTTTTAAATAGTAGTGCTTTAACATTTATAAATAAAAAAAAATATATATATATATATATATATATATATATATATATATATTTATATAGATGCATGAATGTTAAAGCACTACTATTTAAAACTTTAGGGACAGTAAAAAAAAAAAATTATTAATGGTTATTATTTATTGATAAAATAGGTAATAATTATTGGTTATGGCCGATAACCCGATAAATGTCAGATATTTTTTACAAATTCAACACTATTTCTTCTATTAATTAAAAAAGCCTAAAACAAAATGTTGTTGTTTTAAATTAAATTTTACATCATGATAATATACAGCATGAAAATGGATAACAATTTTGAGATTTGCTAAAGATTACATTTAACAGTATTATAAAATTGCTGATATTATTAAAGATATATATTAAGTGAACTTTAAATGATAGCAAAGGTAATTTAAATGCAACAATAGATTATGAGCGTGCACAATTAAATATCCATTTTCATCTAGTTTTCATTATCGAATAGATTAAAAATATTCTAGTAATGGCCAATTGTATTACCAATATATTGCGCACACCTAAAAAATTTAAATATTCATTTCAAATACTGTTAAAAATTGTGGAAAATTAATGTACGCGTTGCAAATCCAGTGATTAGTTTTCCTGAAAAGAACTTAGCATTACAAGCCGACAAATAAAAATGTGTGCCATGCAGCCAATCAAAAAATAACTGGTGATTTTATAGCGTTGGTGCTTTTTTTTATTTACATTTTGCATTTTGCATCAGGCAGTCAGTGAACTGGCTGTGGGTGTGCCATGTGAGGCTGAGACCTCGGCGTACTTCACTTCAAAAACTGTCTGCGTATCACTGCAGTCTCTCAATATCGCTGTGCTTTTTTCTCATATCTATTTTGGTCTTTCTTTTCTTAACCCCATCTTTTGGTCTTTGTCTCACTAGAGTTCTGTATCTCTCTCTCACCCGCATCCTGTCACCTCTTCACTGCTTGTCTGTCTCGGCGGCCGCATCTCTCTTTGATATCCGAGACCAGCGAGTCTCCTGCGCAAACAAAGGCCTTCTTTGTGTGTGTTCGTAGCTCTGTCCTTCTGGCTGTTTGTCTGCAAGTGCGGTCCAAACCCATGTTGAAACGTAGCGGTCCAAAATCGCTGATTAATCTCTAAGCTGCATGGGAGAGCTGCTACCGAGTGAGATTGGGATCTGGAAGCGTAGAGGAGTGTGAAGGAGGTCAGACCACACCACTCTGTGTGTGGGTTTGCGTGTGGCATAAAAAAAGTCTCTTGAATATGATACACTGACTGACATTGGCATATTGAGAATCATAATTCATAACATTTGATACAGATAATGACATCAGACTCTGTATGAAATTTAGCACTCACAGAGGATGTTTTGGGTTGCAGATCAACAGCAAAATCAACCAACACACACACATGTATAGGAATAAAGATCACAAACAAGTTTTCCTTAAAGGGGTCATATGATGCTATTTTAAAGAGAAAGGAAAACTTGAAATTGCATCATATGACCCCTTTAAGGCCAGAAATATACTTTATACTACATGAGTATGCAAAAGCAGACACAAATGCTTGGCAAGTTCTTTCATTACAGTTGGTAAAGAATTTCTGTCAGATGTCTGTGTGATTAAACCATCTATGTCATTATTATGCTGATTGTTTTGGCCGCGGAAGCATGGTTGCGGGCTATGTCTTGAACGCACTTCATTCCACAAAACGTTTATTCCTTCTTGTTGTTTATTTAGGTAGATAACTGACCAACACAAAATATATTAAAATTAAGATACAACTTATACCAAACGAAACTCGTTCCAAAAAAGGGATTCTTCTTCCAGCACGTGTTCAGGAACTTCGGTCTCCCCGAGGACATTGTTTCGGACCGCGGACCGCAGTTCATCTCCCGGGTATGGCGAGGGTTCTTCCGCCTCCTGGGGGTGTCCGTCAGTCTATCCTCGGGATACCACCCACAGACCAATGGCCAGACCGAACGGAAGATTCAAGAGATTGGACGGTATCTCCGGGCCTACTGTCATGACCATCAGGACAGCTGGAGCCAGTACCTACCCTAGGCCGAGTACGCCCAGAATTCCCTGCGCTAGGAAACCACCGGACTCACCCCGTTTCAATGTGTGCGAGGTTACCAGCCGCCCCTGTTTCCTTGGACCGAGGAACACTCGGAAGTCCCAGCGGTAGATCACTGGTTCCGTGAGAGCGAGAGGGTATGGGACTCAGCGCATATCCATCTCCAGCGGGCCGTCCGGAGGCACAAGGTCAATGCAGACGCTCGTCGGTCCAACAATCCCGTCTATCAACCAGGGGACCGAGTCTGGTTATCCACCCGGGACATCCGCCTCCGGCGGCCCAGCAGGAAGCTGAGTCCTCGGTACATAGGTCCTTTCTCCGTCGCACGGCGCATCAATGAAGTCACGTACCAATTGCACCTGCCTGACCATTACCGGATCTCACCCACCTTTCATGTGTCCTTGCTAAAACCCTTCACTAATCCTCTTCTCCCTCCCTCCACAGAACACGAGGTACCCCCCCCTCCGCCCGAGGTCGTCTACAGAGTCAAGGAGATCCTCGAATCCCGGCAGCAAGGCAGCCGGCTTCAATACCTCATAGACTGGGAGGGGTCCGGTCCTGAGGAGAGATCATGGGCAGACAGAGAGGACATGCTGGACCCATCCCTCCTCGACGACTTCCACCAGGCTCATCCTGACCGTCCCGCTCCCAGGGGCCGCGGTCGTCCTCGCCGTCGGTCTCGGGCGCCGTAGTAATGTCACGGAAACGCCTGCCTCACCAGCCGAATCAGCCTCCTACACCCGCTTTACGTTAACCTGTCTGTTTGCCTCTTTGTCCCGGATGTGACAGTATGAAGTGGTCAAAAATTATGTCTGACCCACTTCCTTTCTTCCGGTGTACTGCCGTCCGATTTACCACGCCCTTATGACATTTACAATTTTCTTTCTTAGTTAACAAATTACAAAACACAAACCAATAATATTTAAATAAATATAACATAAAAATACACTTTCTTAAATGGCTACAACACTGATAGTTAACTAAACTCTCTTCAAGCAAAACGTGCCTGTCGTTGACATGAAAAAAGACCATTAATGTCCAATATAGCATCCCTTGTTGCAACACATACTTGGATTGCGTAATAATTGTGTTGTGTTACATTTTGGGAAGGGGAAAAAAGAGGTAAAATTGAGCTTAATTCCATCAAAATCACATCTGTTGCAGATAGTCGTTATAGAATTGTAATTTGACAGCAGTGTGATTAAATGGAGAAGAAATTGAAAATTTTCTGAAGTCTTCTGTTTCTTTGTTAGGATTTTTTTTTTTTTTACAAACTTTCTTTTTTAACATCTGAAGAGTACAACTTTCTTTTTTAACGTCTGAACAGTACACAGACAATTTTCATGTAGAAACAATTTTGACTTTTTTTTTTTTTAATTGCTAGTAAAATTCACAAATAACAGCAAAAAATCCAGAAATAACATTTATGGTTTCCTCAAACATATTAAGCTGCACAACTGTTTTCAACATTGATTAAATAATAATAATAATAATAATAATAATAATAACAATTGAGCACCAAATCAGCATAATGTAATGATTTCTGAAGGATCATGTGACACTGAAGACTGGAGTAATGATGCTGAAAATTCAGCTTTGCCATGAATTGATGACAACACATTAAAGTAGTTATACATTTTTTTTTTTTATTGTTGTATTTCCCAATGTTTATGCAGTTGTTAAATGCAGACAAATCCTATTGCCAGTCAAGTCCAAATCATTTCATGAAATGAAAGATGTTAAATAATTGTAACTGTAAATAATTGTATTCATAATTGTAATGTTGTTTAGAAAATGAATCCCATATGTATGTATTTCTAAAGCTGATACCTTAATGAAACATATCTGATAATAAGTATGAAAGACCTACATTTGAGCCATTTAATTTTCCTTTAGGTGCATGCTACGCAAAACAACGCCAGAATAATCGATAGGTGTTCAGCCTCCCTTGTGTGTGAATGATGCAGAGAGAGAGGAGGAGGAAAAACACATTGCTTTGATTGTCTTGTTTGATCTGAAGCAGTTTCACATGGGTTCGCACAAGCTCTCTCTCTCTCTCTCTCTCTCTCTTTCTCTCTCTCACACACACAAGCTTTCTTCCCCGGGGGCTAAAGGTTGTGCAGGGTGGAGGTGGAGTGGTGATGCTCAGCTGTTTACTTCCTCTCAGATATGTTTGTTTTCACACAGCAGGGCTCCATATGAAAAGACCTGTACTTGTCAGAGCAAATATAACGTTTATCCAGTCTGCCCTCGCACACACACACACACAGGTACTCATGCATGCCAGCACACAAGCACAAACTCACACTTTGTTTTCTCGCAGTAGTTTGAGTCCAGGGATGTACAGTGGCGTCCAAAGGTCTGAGTGTGCATTGAAAATCTAGGATACAAAATTTAATTTAGATCTGGACATAAACAGAACATTTCAAACTATTTATAGGTCACTAATGTAAGTAAATTAGCATGTCAAATTCTTTGTCAGATGTTCTTGCTTTGTGCTATTGAAGCACAAGATGCTCTTTGGGTCATACTCAAATCATGCTGGATATAATATGTTCATCAGGTTTTACACAAACTTGTTAAGTTCATGTAGCTCAAGTGCTGCATTTATTACAGCAAAATATGGAGAAACTAAATACTAATTCAGAAATTTAATGATAACAATGTTAATTAATGTTAATAAATACGTAGCATACCTCAGACTGACCAATCAGAATCAAGTATTTCGTGGAGGTGTGTAATAAACACTTTTAACATATTTTGAATAATGTATTTTTAATATATATTAATATGTATTAAATATATAAATATGTGTTAAATATAAATGTAAAAACATTTTTGGTATGTCAAATGTATTTATAAAATATATTAATATTCTCATTTTAATATGCTAATAATATATATTTTCTGCTATATGTTTAATATATATTTGTAACATTAAAAATGTATTATACAAAATATATTTAAAAATTATATTTAAAAGTGCATTTTTAATATGTAAAATAAAATTACAAAATATTATACAAAATATATTAATAATAAAATATAAAGATATATTCATAATTAAAAATTAAATGTTTGTCTGTATATTTATATTTATTACACACACATTACATAGTTATATACACACATTTATTTATAAGCACACACATGCATGTATGTGTGTGTGCAGTTATTTTATGTGAATTCCTTTTCTTCATTATTTTGCAATTTAGTAATATTTTATAATAAAAAATTACATTTGCTGAAATTAATTGCGTATGTATTAGAAAAACACAAAACAAACATTGCAGTGTCTCAGAAACTGTTTTTCTAAACTTCATAAAGTATTTAAGTCATTTTATGTGTGTGTTTAGGAAAACCACCCATAGTGCCATGTGCATCAAGAGAGACGGAGCGTGCGAGAGACGTTTCTCCACCTGGCTCTTTGCAATGCCTTTGGAATGAGATGACAACATCAAATAGGGATGGCCACTGCATAGCTGTCAGGGCAAGAGAATGGAAAGTGTGGCGCTTGCTCGGGTTTATGTGTGTTTGTGCAGGAAATACGCTCGATGAGCTAAAGTGGGTGTATGCCAGAACAAATGCATACAAAGGGTTTATGATTCAGGAGATTTGCACACTTTTCTATCACACTCGTCATCACTTATGGGTTTGAGATATGTGACATGCAGAAACACAAGCGTGCACTCGCACACACACACACACACCATCAGTGATATCTTTGTTGCTTATCACAAAATCTAATTGTGAGTGATCCTTGGTTTTCCCAACCAGGGAATTTCCTCTCCTTGCTGCGGCTTCTTTGAGCGTGTGTGTGTGTGTGTGTGTCTGTGTGTAAGTAGAAGTGGCTGCACGCCGCACCACCAGGCGCTTTTGAAGTGCACACACACACTCACACACACAAACTGCATAAAAATCTGATGATAATGATAATGATAAAAAACCAGATAATGTTTGCTCTCCGACAGGTAACAGCAGCCCCTTACAGTACATGTTGTTTCCCTTTGCACTCGCTGACACACACACACACACACACACCTTTTTAAAGAAGTGATGACACGCCATGGCAGGAGAGGGGAAAAAAGAGAAGATATAGCACTTCTTTTTCATTATTTCCCTTTCAGAATGAGTTGTTTTCCCATGTCGGCCATCACTGTTACAGTACTTACTGTGAGCAAGTACCATTCTTCCATTGTTAGTATATTTTAACCAAATTTTGCCCATGCCAGTAATGTTAGATTATAAAGGTTCTGTAGTTACCAGGACCAGATGTGGGCCACAATTATTGTTGTGTCGTATAAAGTGAGAAAGAAAGCCATGAACAGGAAGAGTTGCCTGTGTCAGTTGTGTTTCTACAGGCTTGCTGAGACTCGCTCTCCACCACTTCCCCTCCTCTCGCTCGCTCATGCACTTTCTGATTGTCTGATTGATCTCAGCACTGTCTGCACGAGCTTGCAGTGCTGACTTCGGGGCCATCCACACAGGACATGTTCTTCAAAAACAGCTAGATGCAGCGCAGCAGAATAGAACACAATGCAGGTGTCGGGAGATGTTTTTAAACCTTATTAATCTTTAAGCTCCCTGTATAAAGAAAGTTGTTCCTTGTGGTTAAATTGTACTTGTTTAACAACCCTAGAGTGAATTATTTTCACAGTTATTGCTTTTTGTATGTCATATGTCAAAGAGCAAAGACAACGCTAAAATTCTCAGTCTACCAATGCCTGATCAAACAAAATAAATGTTTTAAAGAAATTAATACTTTCATTTAGCAAGGACGCATTAAATTGATCAAAAGTGACAATAAAGACAGTTATAATGTTACAAAAGTTGTTCTGTTGAACTTTCTATTCATCAAAGAATCATAAATATTAAGCAGCACAACAAGTAAGAAATGTTTCTTGAGCACCAAATCAGCATATTAGAATGATTTCTGAAGGACCATGTGACACTGAAGACTGGAGTAATGGCTGCTGAAAATATATTAAAAATAAATATTTTTTAGAAATATGTTGCATATAAATGAAATATGTTAAAAATAGAAAACAGATATTTTAAATTGCCATAACCTTTCTCAATATTACTGTTTAAACTCTTTTGATCAAATAAACAAAGACACCTCTTTTAAAAACTTTTTTTTTTAAATCCTACCAGGTTACAAACATTTGGAGTGTATAAAAATGTATTATTGAACATTTGCATATGATTCTGGAGGGAGTAGTTCACTAAAAATGAAAAATGTGTCATCATTTACTCACCCTCCTGTGCTTCGAAACCTGTATGAGTTTCTCTCTCATGTTGAACATAAAAGAGGATATTTTGAAGAAATGCTGGTAATCAAAGAGTTGATGGTCCCCATTGACTTCCATATTTCTTTTCCTACTATGGAAGTTAATGGGAACCAACAACTGTTTGGTTCTTCAAAATATCTTATTTTGTGTTCAACATAAGAAAGAAACTTACAGAGGTTTGGAACAACATGTGGGTGAGTAAATGATGACACAATTTTGGGGTGAGCTATTCCTTCAAACCTTTTTCAGTTTGACACACAATCTTAAATACATGATGCTCATTGTGTGAGATGCTTAAAAAACAGCAATATGCAGTGCAGTGAGCACAGACCTCCATCTGACTGTATTATGTCAGCAGGCCCTTGCAGCTTTCGTCACATGTGTGTGCATGCACATGTGGGTTGTTGTCGCCTCTTCAGATTTGCTTCTTGATCTCACTGTGGTGATAAACTGCAGGCCAGGAGAAGTAGAACGATAAAGACAGGGAAAGTAGAAAAAAAGCAGAAAGAAGTTATTTAAAAAAGTCTCCATTTACTCCATTTAATCTTATTTGTGTCCAGAAGAAACCACTGAGATCTTAACGCAATCCCATCTGTGATTTTTCTTTCCTGTGGGTACAAGTATGTAAAATTGATCCGATAATTGTATGGAGAGGGAAGACAATATTCTCATTTAGTTAAAATCGTTATACAGAATCAAAGACAGATAGTCACATAGCAGTTTGTCTGCACGTTTGAGTTTGTCTAGAACTCTGTCACAATTCAGTCATTTGAAGGACGTACAGATGATATACTCATATACTTATGAAAATTCAGAAAAAAACTGTGTTAAAGACAAACTGTGTGTACATGTGTAAAATATGTATAGACATAATTGAACTCCAAGGGGAAACATATGCTCAACTCATGCAATCTCATACACAGACACACATCCACATGTAGAGACACACTGCAGCAGCTCTGAGATAGTGCAGCAGTGAAAGGGTACTCTCTGCAATCAATATATCCTTACAAGCCATCACTCAGTGGGGATGGATAATCAAGAAAAAATATGTGTTGAAAGGATCCTTTATTAGATGGACGTATCTAATGTTACGGGGCAGCTATTTATACTATAATCATAGACATTATTTTGTCACACATTTGTCCTCAGTCTGTAGCAATTCAAATGTTTATTGTGTTAAACTACATGTTAAAGTATCTTTTACCTCATCAATGAGGACTTGCCTTTAAGTTTCTTTTTATGTGATGTAAACACTGTAGCAAGATTTATGGACATATTGTTCCTTATTTCTTTCTATGGCAGTAAAGGAAACGTATATAAATATTGAAAGGATGTCTTGTTTTAAAGTGCTTTTCCCTCTTTTCTGATCATGTCTGCTGTAATGACAACAGTATGTAAGAGAGAGTGTGTGTGCATGAGTGTGTGTGTGTGTGTGTGTGTGTGTGTGTGTGTGTGTGTGTACACGCACATCAGAAGCTGAGACAGGTGCCTCAGGACACTTCATATGAGACTGTTTATTTTGCTTTGTGTGAGCTTCAATTTTTCAGGTTGTTTACAATGATAAGAGGGGAGGAGTGAATCGGGGGACACTATACAGAACAGTCATTGTGTAAAACCTCTTTTGTCCTCTACTCGTCCTCAATTCATTCCTAAATGAAACTACTTTCATTCTTCCATGAAACACAAAAGGAAACATTTAGCAAAATGTTTATGCTGGTCTTTTTCATTGGTGTGCGGGACTGTAGCTCCAAAACTGATTAAATGATTAAATTACCAAACAAGGCGTGTTAATTTAGTATGCTATTATAGTATTTATTACTATTTTGAATAAACTAAAATATTTTTTTAGTTTTAGTAATTTTGTAATGTTATGTGCGTTTGTCTTTTTATACGTTTTTTGTTTATTTTTTTATATCTATTTTTTATCTTTAATTTGTTTATTTCAGTAAATTTAGTATGTCAACTTAAACTTATTTTATTCCTGTTACTTTTTAATTTTAGTTTTTCAATTAATGTAAATTATCTTTATATGGGATCCTAAAATGATCTTTATATGGTATGCAAAATGTTTTTTTTTTTTAAATCTGAAAAAGATGTAAGCTTGAATCTTCTGCATTGCAAGTAGTGAAATAACAGAAGCAGCCCAACAAATTTCCTAACAAAAAATGTTCGCTATTCCAATTTCTGTGTTTACAAGTGGAAAAATAAACTAGCAGAAGAACAATTCCCTCAAGCATCCACAATCTGATATTTTTTCTCTCATTTTATTTCCGTTAGTTGCCAAGACAACATTTTTAATATACTTTAAAGTTTTTTTAACTTTAGTTTAGTTTTTCAATTAAGGAAAAGGATCTTTATGTGGTATCAATGTACTTTTTGCTGTTCTTTTTTGCACACACTATCTATTTTAATGATTACACCTCTCCTAACAGTGTTTAAATCAAACAAATCAACTTTCTTTTAAATGCTTTGATTCAACGTAATATAACAGCCAGATTTTATATGAACGATTCGTCATTTTCGAAGCCCCCCCCAAAAAAAAATATATATATATATAATAATATTTTTGCTTTGAAAATTAAGGCTTTTCATTTATCCAGAGAGAATGTCGTTTTGGTTTCTTTTAAGATCCTTGCAAACTGAGTCCGAAATTTTCGTATGCGTTTTTCGTTTTTTTCGTATTCGTCATCCTTTCCTATCAAAATGCTTGCTACGGATGTGAAAACGCAGAAAATCGAAACTGATCCGAATTTTTTTATGACGGGCGAAAGTTTCGGAGGCAATGTGTAAATGTGATAAATATATCCCATTTTTGGATGAACTTTTCCATTAAATAGACAGCAGTAGAATGGTATGCTTTATGTTCTCCTTGGCACTTCTTTGTCCTCCTCTTCAGCTGAAGCGTTTTATCCCATTTTATCCCATTAAGAATATAAGAGTGAACTGTAGGCCAAATCTGCTGCATTGACACAAGGCATGTTCTCAATAAGTCATGCAAATTAGAGGATCTCTTTTGGGAGCATGCTGTCAATCAAACTGAACCCCGAGGCAATACTCAATCTCTCTCTCCTCACAAAGCTTAAAGAGGAGTTCAGGATGGGGAGCACAGACTTAGTCTTACTCATCCATCATGCTAAAGCTGGCACTGTCACAACCAACTTCCTCTCTTTGGATAAATGAAACTTCGTAAGGCTATGTATGTCTAGATATTTTGGATTAAATTCGTCTTCAAGGCAAAATATTAAGTTATGATTTCTTGATGACGTTTTTGGGTAGAAAATGACTCAAAGCATTTTAAATAAATGCAGATTGATTTAAACACTGCAATTAAACACTGCATATTAGGAAGGGGTGTAATCATTAAAATGGTGTGTGCAGAAAAGAACAGTAAAAAGTACCATGGTAGTATCTATATTAAACCCATGTTTTTGGAACAGTATATCATGGTAGTTTTATTCATTTTTTTATTTATTTATTTATTTTAAAGAACAAAATAAATATGGTACATTTTGCATGTACCATGGTAGCACCAGCTTACATTACATGCATACAATGAGACAAGAAAATTGTTATTTAATGAATGTATCTTTGCTTTGATGTGTGTGTGTGTGTGTGTGTGTGTGTGTGTGTGTGCACGCTAGATGAATTAATGTTTCAGCTAATACCATCTTGGAAGATATGAAGGCACAAACAGTGATTATGTTAGCACTGAACATTACACTTATAATGAGCTTGTCAAGTTGCTCTTTCAAAGCTCATGAGGCATATTGGAGATCTCAATTACATTGCATTTAACATGTCAACCTTATAGATTTTTCACCTGAAATTTAGTAAATGTAAGATTGTGTGACTGCAGGCTTGCAGGTGTCTTTGCACTTTGTGACATTTTTCAGAAACACATATGAGATCTTTTTCTCAGGAGAGGAATCTGAAAAGCACAAGGTTTAAGCAAAAGTCTCTATCTGATAATTGTATTGATGTCTGGGAGATACAATCGAAAGAATAAAGTTGTTCATAAGAATTATGCTTAAGAAAGTGTCTTCAAATTCCCAAATGTTAAAACAGCTCTAAAAAAATAAAATCTTGATTCTTCCACATTGCATACAAGAAGAAAATGTACAAACAAAAATGTTTAGTATTCCCATTTCTGTGTTTACAATTGGAAAAATGACCTAGCAGAATAACAATTCCCTCAAGCATCCACAATCTGACACTTCTCTCATTATCAGTGGGGTGTGAGTGTGTGTCCTGTCTTAGAACAACACATGTGTTGTAACTGTCCAAACACACACACACACACACACACACACACACACACATTCTCACAAACATGTGACTACATAGTGTCTCTCTTTCATTCTCTCTCCCCCTCTCTCTCTCTCTCTCTGAGGTGAAAATAATGAAAAGTAGATCTGTCAATCTGGCCACATCAGCCTCACCACATCCTTTAGCTGTAGCAGATCACAGAGATTTAGACATCACACAACATACAGAGCTTGCTGATATGCCTGCGCACACAAATAGAAGTATCATCCCACCCCCCAAAAAAGGGAAAAGACACACAGTTCAGACACTCCTACACTACAAAATGTCAGTTATGTAAGCTGTACAGTTATGCTGTGAACTTTTACACAGGACAAACTCTCTCCTTTTATTTCTCTGTCACACTGCTATTCAACATTAAAAAAAAAAAACAATGCTGAGATGCACTCAACAACTGAAACACGGTAACCTCTAACTGATTCCTTAAAGGGATCGTTCTATCATGAAAATTCTGTCATGATTTGATCACCCTAATGTCATTTTTTTAGTAAGAAATTTTGCATTTGATTTATTCAGCTTATTATAGAACCACAAAGATTTGCCACAATTGTGAGTTAGCACTGTTGCTTTTTAGAGTTAGTGATGTCTGGCATAGAACATTTATTATTAAGGACTTTGTAAGGTTGTGCAAAACTAAAAGTGTAAATCTAATGTATTGCACACAGTTGTTTCATTTGCAATCATAACACAATGAAACATGGCAAATTGTGTCATCCAAAGAAATTACTCACAACACATGCTAAACTTATTTTGTATTGGCATGGATAGTGACTGCTGTTGTCAAAAGTGAGGAAGAACCAACAAAATATTAATAACTGATTATATTCTATCAATGTATGTTTTATTTCCTGTCAGCTTTGAGTTTCAGTGCATATTCATTTCATTCCATGATAAGATGTAGTTTGCTTTTTTTTTGGCCAAATAATTTTGACAATTAAATATTTAACCAAGTTAGTTTTTTTAATTATGTTTTGATCTTGTAGGCAAAAATATTGAGAAATATCCTCTTCAGATATCACTTTTGGCCACTACTGTCTTTTAATGTATACCAATCTTTTTTTTTTTTTTTTGTAAAATGTTTTTGAAAGATGTCTCTTATCCTTACCAATGCTGCATTTATTTGATCATAAATGCAGTAAAATAATAATATACTTAAATATCACTACAATTTAAAATAACTGTTTAATATTTTAATAGATTTTAAATTGTAGTTTATTCCTGTGATGGCAAGGCTGAATTTTCATCAGCAATTACTCCAGGTACTCCAAGTGTCACATGATCCTTCAGAAATCATTGTAATACTGATTTGGTGCTGAAGAAACATTTCTTTTTATTATTATTAATGTTAAAAACAGTTGTCCTGCTTAACATATTGTGGAAACCATGATACAGTTTTTCCAGGATTCTTGATTAATAGAATGTAAAGGAATAGCGTTTATTTGAAATATTTTTGTAACATTATAATTTTTGATCAGTTTAATGCATCCTTGCTGAATAGAAGTATACATTTCTTTAAAAAAAACAAAAAAGCTTAAATGGTAGTGTGTTTTCTTTGATTTCAACAATTTTATGTTCCATGCTGACCCCAGTAGTGAGAGTAATGCACTTGTATTTGACACTCATTTACACTATTTAGAGATGTAGTATGTTTCTAAACTATTTTAATTTGTAGAATTTAAACGGCAAAACATTATATCAAAGTGAGAGAGTTTCCAAACAAAAAGTGTTACAATGCTCTCCATATCCCCTATTTATCTGTAGTGTGTTTGAGAGCCCTCATACTGGTGTTATCTTGGAAACGCATGTGCGCCCCACAGCCACCTCTCCCCTTACACTTCTTAAAAAGTATCATTTCCTTCCTTAAACACACATACAGTCATCTCACTCTCACAGACAGCCATATTGACGGGCAGCCAGCTCATCGAGTGTCATCAAAGCCAATGAATCACAACCGTAAGGGGGGGAAGGAAGTGAAAAGCATCAAACAGAAAGAAATAAGAGATGGGAAAACACAAAGCACTTGCCAGTCAGCGTAATTGTGGTGTTTCAGACCACACGTGACTCTGTCTGTCTTGAAATGACCTCATGCTTGCTAAGAAAACTTCCACCTGCACTGGCTAAGCAAACGTATATCCCAGAATCCTGCATTTTGCAACAGCTTTGAAAGCTCCGCATGGCTTTCAGAAGACACTTAGCAAAAGAAAAGGCCACTTTGTGAAGGGCTTCCCGCAGGCCAGAGTTACAGGCCAAGGTGTCACTTGAGAAGGTTGCCTTTGGAAGAAAACGGGAGGGGAAATCGTTTTAGGTGATTGTGTTTTAATGTTAGCATTGTGTTGCCTATTTAACAGTGGGGTATTAAGAGAGAGAGTGAAATGGAAAGATCCTGAAGCATGAAATGAACATTTTTAGCAAATTGTATTATCGTGCACTGTTTAGCATAACTGTTTAGGCTTTTAGGCGATTAAAATCTCATTTGATTTTATTTCACCGCAACAGGATCAATGAGAATCAGACAGCTGTAGACACCTGCTGTCCCTGCTTATGTTTCCGTAAAAGTCGACCTTTTTCTCCAAATAGAAATTCAATAACCATTCACCTCTGACAGGTGACCTTATGTTTCTACTGAAAGGACAGACACAACAAAATGCAGTCATTTGAACTGTTTAATTCCCCAGTGAATTCTGGAACATTCTCAGGCTCTTAAGGATCTGGTTTAATGACATGAGAGAAAACAAAAACGGGGGGACACCAAGGTGGATCACATACATCCGGAAAATTAACAACTCATAAGGAAATACTTTGTTCAGTAGTTCTATCTCTAGAAGTCATGTCTCTATAGTGGTAGAAAATAAAGCTCTCATGACGTCCTGTTACATCTTGCATATATCCTTGTAAAAAATATTCTTTTAAAATAAATAAATATATAAAATAAATATCTTTAAAAAAACATAAATTAAAGGACCTAAAGATAAATGTTTGGAGGAGTTTGTCTCCTGCTTGTCCATGCCAGTGTTTGGAAGAGTATGAAATCTCAAAAGCATTTAACAGAATTCCTTCAGAAGCCTTCTAGAATTTTCAGTAGTAGTAGTAGATGTCCATCATTCTCTGGCAAGAAGTCCACCAGTGCTCTCTTTTAATCCAAAATCCCTTGTGTCCTACGTACAGCAGGTGTGAATGGATCCAAAACAGTGTTCTGTTCTTCAGGAACTATCCAGACCTTTGGTTCCTGCCACTCCAATCAAGGGCTTTCCATCTCCTGCTAATGCTCCAACCTTGGCCCGCAAAAGGGGGCCTCTTTTCCCCCCGTCTGCACTGCTTTCTCCTGAGACAGGTTTGTCCGAGGGAGATAAAGATCATGCAGGTGCTTTTTTTGGGGTTTGAGTTTAAGGTTCAGTGGTTTCAGCTGTGACCTAGTATCTCCTTGTAAAGCTCAGGAACCCGCTCTGGATCCACAGGCCGCGGCAAGAAATGCGTGAAGCGCTGGTGCCTCCGAGAGCGAGCTCCATCTCGAGACGTCCCATCCTTGTTGAGGGCTACGTAATAATGGGATCCTCGCTCGCCATGCCGATAAAGGTTAGAAGAGTAAGTGTTGTACCAGTTCTCCTCAAACTGCTCCCTGAACACACACTCCGCTGTCAGCTTTTCCTAAGAGAAAAAGAGGCAAGGCAAGGGTTAACCACACTGCAAATGGAAGAATAAACTGTGTCCAAAGGCTATTTGAAATTACGCCATAAATCACTCTCTCAGTTAAGCTCGACCAGGCTATGAATGAAATTAATTGTTGCATTACTCAAAATAATATACAGCCGGCACAGTACCAGTAAGAAGAAAATGTGCTATACTTACAGATCCATACAGTGCGCCCTTGCTGTTCATTCCCAGATACAATTCGCTATCCACACCACGGATGCTCACCATCCCCACAGCGAGGCTAATGAATTCCAATATACCTGTGAGAAAAGCACAGCTGTTAGTTCCCAGTTGAGACAGCAGGACAAGCACCTGCAATAGTGGCATCAAACTGCCCTATACTTAATTCATGACGTCTTTCACACTTAATCACTGTGTTTTGCTATATTATAATGTTATTCGAGCACAGTATGACAGTTAGGTTTATGAAAATAATAATAATCACTGTCGTCATGATAATATCACATTTTACATTACAGTGCAATTACATAAGTACCAATAGTCAGCAATTTCGTTATTAAAATATGCATAATGCATATAATATGTTTTTTATTTGATTTCAGATTTTACTTAAAATAATCATCAGTTCTGGTCAATCTCTTTACATAAGTGAACTGCATGTGCAATTGTGTTGTGGATATGCTTGTAAATACAGAATGGTGTGTGGTTATTATTATTATTATTATTATTATTTTGCGTTGTAATTTAAATATAAAATACAATACACACAAATAAAATATCAAAATATAGTATCATTCTATCTATCCACCAATTTAGATCCCTGAAAATATTAACAAATATTGAAAATAAAAAAAAATATAGGATTTTTTCTTTAGGTGTAAACAAACAAATATATGTGATTGATTGATAAATAAATAAATAAATAAATATTGATCCAATGTGATCCTTGTATGGTTTTTGTGATTTACATAAAAAGATTGTATTTTTTCTGTCATAGTGCAAATATTAAATACAAAATATAGCCTTAGTTGCTATACATGTTAACAATGGAAATGTTACTAGCCCTGATCTACCCTTTTACCAAATTTCGTTTAAACGAAGTCACCCATAATCTGCAAATCCATCAGAAGTTTGCTGATGACATATGATGGCGCATTACAGATCTAGTGTAATATTTCAACGTCAAACTAGTGCTAGGGTTGTGCCGATAGATCATATCATGTATCGACGCTAGTCCAAGATATCGCCTGTGGCTGATGCCTTAAATTTGACAATATCGAGAGACGATTATTATTATTATTATTATTATTATTATTATTATTATTATTATTATTATTATTATTATAGTGTGTTAGCAGCATAGACTATATAATAATATTGAAACAACGATGAATAATACTTACCAAATCTGCTGTGGTCTTTTCTCGTGCCTTGCACAGAACCGTCCGGTAATATCTCGAGGTGGTAGCCGGTCCTGCAGTAGAGCTGCCGCCGGCGGAGGATCCCTTTCAGATGCGTCAGGTCCGGTGAAGTGCTGCGTGACAAGCGCTCGGCGGAGACGAGGTGCTCGTTCATCAGAGCACCGGAGTCCCCGGGGGGCGTGAGGACAAAATGAGACCCGTGCGCAAAGCTCTCCAAGCCGTGAGAGAAGCTGCCCACCAGCTCGCCGACTGCACCCATAACCGACACTCGAAGAAAAGTTACCTTGAGGAGAACCCCTGTGGTTT
>NW_015536800.1:3415630-3431896 GCF_001515605.1 Sinocyclocheilus anshuiensis | reverse complement strand
CTTGCGGCTTTGACAGTCAATACGTGTTTACATCCGATTCTCTCTCTCTCTCTCTCTCTCTTCTGGTTTTAGCACATGCTCTCTCGACCTTCCAGGCTACTCCCCTTTGCTCCGGTCCCCTGTGTATCCGATGAAGTATCAAAGATATCAGAGATCAAAGATTCATTACGCACAAAAGAAAGGTCATTAACACAAAGCAAACGAACTGTTTGATGGCAAATCGTTGATACTATGAGTGATTGATATAGAAATTTTCCAGCCCAACAGCTAAGAACATGCCTCAGAGATATTACATGAAAGATCACTTAGGTATGGTTTTGATGTTACCTTATTAATTAAACAAAAAAAATAATGCGCAATCGACTGCGCTATTATAGGCCTACTGTATTATACTGAGCTTTTCTTTGGAGACCATGTATTTTTGTTTACTGTATAATGTTTATTTATTAATCCATCCATTTATCCATTCATCCATTGATGTATGTGTGTATGTATTTATTTATTCATTCATTCATTTATGTTTATTATAAAATATACAGTAATAATGTAATATTTGTAAATACAGTCGGCTATAATACAAGTTTATGTATATATGGTGCACTAAACAGTATAATAATCTAGAAACATTTAAGTGCCAAACCCCTTCTTTGCTACTCCCTGGAGGATAGATCACTTCCGCGTAGGTGATTTATCAACGGTTCTCTCAAGGGACACGTTCTCCCACGTCGTTCCCCTACGCTCATTAGTATTTATGATCTCCAAAAATACCTTAAACCAAAATCAATGTGGTCAGCTAGAGCAGGATCAATCCACAGACGCAGTGGATCGATCACTTACAATAGAGATGTCAGTTATGTGCCAGATTCCGTGTGACGTTGACAGTTTGCATGGGTAAACTTAAAACAAGTCATAGGAGTTTTTCATAAAAGCACCACCTAGTCTCTAATCAGACTTTAGGATCCTAGCAGTGCAAAGCAGATGTGCGCATTTGACTTCAGTGACTGCACGAGTGTCAAAACTAATTTGCGTAATAACACTACAATACGGATTGAACTAGCTATGTGTGAATAGATGTTAAAATTGTCTGAATATGAGAAGGTTGAAAAGAATGTTCAAATATGTGATTTTCCAGAAGTTTACTTTGTACCGAGTGTGTGAATTATTCAGTAGACTTATTTAATTTCTGTTTACATTGTGCAGTACATTAGCTTACATCTCAGCTTCGTATTGCTCAACAAAAATGATAGCCTGTATGTAAATCTATAATACAGTTAAAATCCCTTATGTCTTATCGACGTACCGTAAACTGACATAAAGAAAAAGCGCACGAGTGTTGCTATGGTTGTAATATCTATAACTTCTATAACTTGTAATATCTATAACTTCATTTAAAACGCATACTTACGCATACATACCCCGACCTTTTGTTTAGACATCTTTTGAGGGGTTCATAGTGTACATTTTTCATGTAAGTTCATAGATGGCATACTTTATTGGACTTGCTGTTTCTCTGGTCTGGGTAATCCCGGTGAGGGAGCAGCACATCTCGCGATGAATGCATGAGAACTCGAGAATCTTGCACAAATTCTGTCATACCTACAATAATGGCCGCTGTGCGCAGACTAGGAGTCATATTTAGGAGTTTGTCGCTGTCGTCAGCTACACGGAATGCGCTTTTTCGTTCTCCGGTCAAGGATAACCGATGCATACGCCGAGGAATAGCGGTTGCTGTGGGCGTTGCGGCCGGAGGAGCGGTGTTGTATTATTACTATTCAGAAATGTGCGGATTCAGAGGGAGGAAAGCCCCGATAAATGGAATAGGTTGTCGGGCTCTGCTGCCTTCTCTACCCGCTGTAGCCGCCAAGGAGAAGGTATGACTGTGCCCACTGTTCTCAGTGCCACGTAACACTGCTTCCTATTAGTGCTTTTTTCCTGGCGTCAAATCTATGCAACTGCTAATCGGACAGGGATTGTGCACTGTTATTAGGCATTCATGCTGTAGAGTTTGGTGAATTGTTTTGCTTGCGCACACAAACAGTCATAACGCATGGATGCCAATGCGCGTTTGTGTGATGCTGCAGCAGGAAGAAGGGCGCTTTCCTCGGTCATGGTGCTGAAATGACTACGCGCATGTTTCAGATCACATATCCGAGCGTTACGGTTGATAAAACAGCTATGTACTTATCTGTGCTGTATCATAGAGGCCTGTCAAACAGTAATCTGTACCCTATCAGCGTTGAGCTGTCATGTCTAAGTACAGAATTCTTTGGCACGTGAATATAAACATATTTTTGGGATTTTTGTTCCTTTGGCAGACAGTCAGGTTTGGTTTCCATGGGCTGCCAGATGTTTTGGTTTGACTGTTCCACTTAGTAACTAAATGTTTTCCTGACTGGTGTGGAAACTTTGCAGTTCAAGTTCTTCCATTCCCTGTGTGTGCATGTTACTACATTAAATACAACTTTTCTTTTACTTAATCTAATGCATGGAGATAAAATATTATGTTTCCCTACATATAAAATCAATGTATTTTTCAAGTGTTATTTAAATACATACTTATTTTATGCTTGTATGTGTCTAAAAAGTTATTTTAAAATTCGTTCAAGTGTTTCAAATTTTACTTGTAGTTAAAATACAATCTAAATGTATTTTAGTATTTTAATATCTATATCTTAAATTAGATATTTTGATTCAGTTATCAATCTGTGCCATATAGCAATGATGCACAAGTGTACCAGTAAAATCTTCAGTTGCATGACACAAAAGGGCATAACAATTTAACATGATGCCTTTTATTGACCTTTTGATGTCTTTCAGAGATATCATCCATTCAGCCTGACTGAACAAAGACAGTTTCACTACAAATAATAAGTAGCCATTCAACACTAACCTTTTAGTTTGTGATTCATGAATTTACAGAGATAAAGACAATGGCTTTGAAAAATAGAGATATTAACAAATTGTATTGCCCGTCATTGGTTCTTGCAGGCTCCACTGTTTGATTTTGATGAAAGTGACGTGTACATGTCATCTCATGAGCATCGTTTCCGTCTCTTCAGCTCAGTGGAGTATGAGGGACAGCTGTACATGACTCCTCAGAACTTCATCGAGTCGGTCACCATGAGCGAACCCCGCAGTGAGTCACATGTTATTTTCTGATGTGAACATGTGCTCCATCTAAACCCTAAAATTATATTTCAAACAGCAACAGACTGCAAAGCTGTAATCAAATCTGATTAGATGAACTTACTTCAAATTGCAAAATGACTAAACATGTTTATTTGGGCAAATAATTGCATATCTTTCTTTATGGAAGTACTTGATGGTCTTCAAATCAACTAATGTGGTCTTCTCAAACCATTTAATCTAACGTGTTACAAATAGACTTACCTCAGATCATTGTGTTTGTACATTTACTGTATTAATTTAGAAGACACTTTTATCCAGCGACTTACACATGAGCAAGAAAGAGATGTCTAGGTGTCCTTTTACTTATTTAGATAAGGGGGAAAAAATGATAAAACAACAATCGGGAAATAGGACAGGTTTCTTTCTCCCCAGTACTTTAGTGCACAGAAAACAGCATTTCTGTAAAGTATTTAAATCTTTATGGTGAAGTAATTTTTTATTAAATCATCATTGTGAATTAAATGGTTTATTTGTTTAGGGCTTAATCTAATAAATGGATTGCCAGCATGCTAATGAATAAATATTAGAAACAAAAGTCATTAATGGGTCTTAATGGATCAGATCAAAGCTGTGCAAGAGAGCAACAGAAGTGCTTAGTATTTACTTAGCTGGATTCAAACCAGGCTTTGAAGTGCATGTTTTGATAGAATAAATGTCATAATGTTCCACAGTAAACACAACAGGCATAGTCTTCTACAAAAAGAATGACATCCATTAATGCTATACCTGCAAATCCCTATTGTTTGTACTTGCTCCATGTTTTGACAAATGATGAGTATGAGTAGCAGGAGGCGAATATATTTCATTATTTTTATGTGTTTTAAAGATCATTTCATTAAATCCAAATAAGCTTTACATATCTTTAATATCAAAGGCTTTAAACAAACGATATATTTTTTTGTAGTTGTTCTGTGAGCCAAAAATGATTATTGCACATGCACCTGTGGAACAGTCCTTGAGACATTTAAGGTTTACAGGTGTTTAAGAACTTGCAGCTGTCTTGGTGGAAGAGTGGAGTAACATCTCACAGCAAAAACGGTTAAATCTGGTGCAGTTCATGAGGATGAGATGCACAGTAGTATTACAAAAAAAATAAATAAATTCAAAAATGTTTGCTCTTAACAATGCACAAAAACAGTTTTAATAGTTGCATTATGTCTGAAGACAAACTTGTAGGACAAACTGACAGCTCCATGGAGCTGGTTGCCATGAGAGAGCACAGGACTGTTTAGCCCAGCTCCTACTCTGAGAGTGAACTGTGTCTGTTCAAAAAAGAAAACAAAAATGCTACTCCAAAAATCTTGTTTTGTCTGATTGTCAAATACTGTGGGATGAAACCCCCATCCTGATCTTATCTCACCGGCCACCCTCTTTCTGTTTCTCTGTTATTCTTAGTAAGGAAAACTTGGAGGTCCCTCACCAAACAGGTATGCAGTAAATCTATTCGTAATGCATGCTATGTAGACATGATAGCTAAGTTAAATTATTTGCTATTTAAAGATAATACTTAGGTTTGCGTTTCACAGTATTTACAGTATTTTTCCCAAATAGTATGTTTTGTCATGATTTACAGGAGCTGGAGAAGATCTTGTCTGACACTCCACCAGTGTGGAAAGGAACATCTAAGCTGTTCCGGAACCTTCGGGAAAGAGGTGAGTTTTGCATTCCAGCTCATTATTAGAAACACTTTATTGGGTCATATCAAAGCAGTGAGTGTGTATGTATGCAAATATATGGAAGTAAAACAGCAATGGCTATCTTTCATAATATACACTACCGTTTGGGGGGCGGTAAGATTGTTTTGAGGCTGCATTTACGTGTTTGATCAGAAACAGTAAAAACAGTAATGTTGTGAAATATTAAGGCAATCTAAAATGACTGTTTTCTATTGTAATATATTTTAATATGTTGTTTATTCCTGTGATAGTAAAGCTGAATTTTCAGTAGTCATTACTCCAGTCTTCAGTGTCACACGATCCGTCAGAAATCATTCTAATATGCTGATTTGCTGCTAAAGAAACATTTCTCATTATTCTCACAATTAAAAACATATGTGCGGCTTAATATTTTTGTGGAAACTGTGATTTTTTTTAGAATTTGTTATAAATAGAAAGTTCAAAAGAAATGCATTTAGAAATATAAAAAAAATTGATACTGTCACTTTTGATCAATTTAATGCAGCTTAAAATAATCGTCTTCCTGGTCCCTCCCCTTTGAACAGTAGTGCATAATTATATTATGTAAAAATGAAAAAGAAAAAGAAACCAGGTATAATTTAGTAAGTATTCTGTTCTTAAAAGTATAGCATTGCATGTCTTGTTTGTTTGTTTGTTTTTGTTTACCATGATGTCTTGTCCTTCTTTGAGTTATCTATTCCATGTAAAGACCATGCTATATATACTCATTCACTATCAGTGTACTATGGTATTACCACCTGATACCATCAGTGTACCAATGGTATCACATTATTTATTTTTGTAAGAGCATGAGAATAAAGAAAAGTGGTAAAAATATTGTTTTTCAGTTTTGTGGAGGCTGTACAGAATCATATGAAATATGATACTTGAGTGGTGCTGAATTGTCCTCGCCGTTCCTGTCTTTCGTTCTCTTTCTCTCTTGCTCTCTCTCAGTGGGTACCAGTCAACCACCAGTTAAGCATGGGCCTGAGGCTTTCACTTCCTGTGAGCACTCCTAAAAATAGCTCAGTTCACTCTCTACGTCTCCCTCTCTCTCACTGTTTCCATTTCCTCTCATTCTCTCACTGGGACCAGTGCAACGTACATTCTCCAGGCAATCAGGTCTTAGTCCCGTTTCATTTTTGTGGCACCAAAACACTACATAACATATCTGTGAAGTATATTCCCATTCATATTTACAATTTTGAGCACTCCAGGGTGGTTATGAAAATGAAATTATCCAGTCATGGCTTCCTGTTTCACAGAAATATAGATAGGAGGGAAAACAAAGCCCAAATTCCCTTAATCATCCATCAAAATGGGACTGGCTTCTATGGTCAGATGAAACTAAAAAATTTGCTTTTTATCAGCAAACACTCAAGATGGGTTTGGTGCACACAGGGATAAAAAGTACCCCATGTGTAGAATTAAATATTCTGCTGTATTTTTGATGTTGTGGGCCAAAAAAGTATTGAATAAAAGGGTGCCGTTAATTGTGGCCAATGTGTATTAGAGAAAAACATTTATTTCATAATGATAGTTCCCCCCCGTTTTAAATTCTTATTATCCAATGAAAGGTTAGATTTTTGTGAATTTTTAAAATAAAAGATCAAAAGGATTAACAATGCAGATTAATTTTCACAGCCTTCTTTGTTCATATTTACCAAGGGTGCCGATATTTTTGGCCATGACTGTACATGCTTGCTGACCAGAATGGAGAATGAAACCTAAAAACAGAGTGCAGAATTGCATTAATACCTAAATAAATGTTGTTGAAATAACTGCAAGAGCGAGCAGTTCTTCAGCAGCAGAGCCACAATTAAAGTATTTGCTCATGGCGTACGAAGCAGCACTCGCTCACACCACCAGCTAATTCCCAGCGGTGATAATTATACACACACACACACACTCCACCCTCTTACACTCCAGCAGAACTCTAAAAATAAACCCTCTGAATTCTGTTCTTCCTCATAGTAATTACAGTTTTTGAAATCATCACCTTAAATTGGCGGCGGTACATTTATCTTGTTGGTTTCACTGATGTGGAGCCATGCATCCAGCAGATGCCTGTGCACGAGAAGCTGCAGCTTGACACACCGTCTGATCTCAAGCTGTGGTAATGATAGAATGCAGATGTTAATTGAGGAAGCTATGCTAACGAGATCCGTGAATGTGCTCTGGTCTCTAAGGAGCAGTTTCTAAGAGAACAAATCAATTATGTTCTGATATGGTCTATTTTATTTTAGATGTATTTATTTATTTAGTAAAATAGTACCCTGTCCTGCATAGTTTATTTTGTTTGAAATTAAACAAAATTGATTTATACTTGAAACAAGAACAAATATCAGTGGGTATGAAAACGTGTTTTCTCTTTTCATGTTGCGGAATTATTTCGCTTTAATTTATTCCTTCAATGTTCTTTACTTGGTCTCTAAAAGGTCTTTAAAAGGTCTTTAAAAGGTCTTAAATTTACCTTAAAAAAACATGCAGAAACCCTGACCAACCTGGACAGGTTATGTGACATCCTCATCCTCATCTTCATCCTAAAGTTGAACCTATGCAGTTCTGATTAATAACAGTTGCGAACAACTAATATAGACCGTAAATGAATACCTTTAAGAGCTCATTTGTGCTGTTTGCTTTTTTATAACAAAAATTCTACAAATATTTTCCATTACTGTTGTTATGCATCCAGATCAGGAACCAGACCTTTCGACTCATGCCAGTGTTTTTGCATCATAAATTGAGAACGATTGGTATGCGAACCCTTAAAAGTATGAATCATCTCATACAAACACATCAGATTTGGCATTTAAACTCTAGGAGACAGACTTAGTATTGAGACCGTATTGAACAGGAATGAATGGAATGTAAAACAGCGCCTCTTCATTTAAGGGTCCCTGCACAAAACAGCACCATGTAAACATTAACAACCTGTCTGCAGCTAAAAAGCTGTGTTTTACCAGTTTAAAGCAGCTTTTAGACATCTATTAATGTCTTTAAATTTGTTTTAGACCCCCAGTGATAACCTTTGACCCCGAGTCTTCAACTTTAACGTCAAGCCACAGAATTCACAGTGGATTTTAAAGCAATAGTTGCCTAAAAATGAAGATTTGTTCATCTTTAATATCATTATTAAACTTGTATTATTTATTTTATTCCATGAAGCACAATAAGAGATGTCAGAGTTTCAAATGAAGGCAAGTGAGATTTGAGAGAGGAGAAGATTATCAGAAAATAACTCAATTATACCCACATTTTCCGATCTGATTGTCTCTTCTGGCTCTAGTTGTCCTGCTCAGTGGACTTTGAATGCCTCTGTATTGCTTGAGTGAGTGTGTGAGACCGCGGGTGTTGGGTTGAATTTTCAGTGTCGGGTTTTCCTCCCGAAGGCACACAGGCAGTGTCCCGTAACACTCAGTCCACTCACCCTGAACTATCTCTATGCCTGCTACTGTCTCCATGTCCCCCTTCACACAGAAGCTGCGGAGAGGAACACTTTCAATGGAGGTGTAGGAAAACGTATCCCTTCTCCCTGCCCTCCCCCAGTGCCTTTACATAACAGAACTTCCATCTTTTCATCAGCCCACCTCGCTTTGTCTCTTTTTGGCTTTTCTTTTGACTCTCACTCTCTCTTTCCTTCGTACTCCACTTTGCCACTTTTCTCACGAGTCTAAGAAAAGCAGGGACAGTTCCCTGTCTAAATGGGGCACATCTCCCAGGCCTGACGGATGCCTCTAGAACACCCTTATCCAAACAGAAGCTTTTGAACGCAGCCTCTGTCTCCATGGCGGTCACTCACAGTGTCAAAGTCTTCAGCTTCGGTGTGTGGGCCAAACGTGGGGCAAATGTTGCCTAAATGTAGATGGACACTTTAGCCGAGAGGCACCTTTTTAGATGTTATCATCATGAAAGGGGGGATTACTAGTCCTTTTTTGGAGCAGGAGAAGAAGGGAAAAGGGTATGTGACTCCATCTATCTCTGGAGGCCCCTAGCTTTGAAAATCAGTAAACATTTTAATCCAAGCTTTAGATGAGCCGCCTTCTGAGTTTTCAGTTTAAAAGAAAAAGGAGAGATTATAAAAAGGGAAGACGAGGCCGTTTGTAGGTTGTTAGTGTGTTACTGTACATTAGCAGAATGGATGTGACCCTTTGATATCCTTTTTCAGGCATCATCGCTTACACGGAGTATCTCTTTTTGCTCTGCATTCTGACAAGTGAGTATATGACCTCTATCTCTCCATCTTTTCTCTCTCTCTGTGTCTCCTTCCCTTAACCTTTCATTCTTATCCCATGCTTTATTATTCTGTGCCCCTCTCTTTTGAAATCAGCACACTATGCATGTTTCCTATTTTAAACATGAATTAAAGATTGTTCTGGTCCATGGATGTTTTACATCTGTAGTGTGGCTCAGACCTCAGACAAGGCCCACCCATACTCTCACCCTCACCAAAAAAAAAAAAAAGTTTCTCTAAAGCCACATTTTACTCACTGCACATTTAAAGGTTCAGATTTCAGGCCAAAGGGAGATTTTGCTGCTCAGAGGTTGCTCATTTAAATCTCAGGAGACTGAGTTCTGTGTTATATTTTATTTAAATACAGGAAAAGCACATGAAATTTACATGTGCAATCACATGTCAAAATCACATGTGAAATATATGTGAAACACATGTGAACATGGGTTTTACACATTTATACCATGAAGATGTTCCAAAACCACATGTTTCATGTGAGTTTCAAATCTTTTTCACATGTGATTTTAACATGCGATTGCACATGTGAAGTTCATGTGCTTTTTCTGTAGTATCAAATGCTTCTCAGAAAATTATTTGGAAGAAATATAAATACATATGTGACCCTGGACCACAAAACCAGTCTTAAGTCGCTTGGGTATATTTTTTAACAATAGCCAAAAAACATTGTATGGGTCAAAATTATCGATTTTTCTTTTATGCCAAAAATCATTAGGATATTAAGTAAAGATCATGTTCCATGAAAATATTTTGTAAATTGCCTACCATAAATATATGGCCAAAACTTAGTTTTTGATTAGTAATATGCATTGCTAAGAACTTCATTTGGACAACTTTAAAGGCGATTTTCTCAGTATTTTGATTTTTTTGCACCCTCAGATTCCAGATATTCAAATAGTTGTATCTCGGCCAAATATAGTCCTATCCTAACAAATCATACATCAATGGAAAGCTTATTTATTCAGCTTTCAGATGATATATAATAAAGAGTTACAATTTCAAAAAATGTACCCCTCAAATAAAACAGTGAAATGCAAACTCAGAATATGACGCAAACCTGCAATGATTAAATATGTTAAATAACACAAATATAACGCGAAAGTAATGCAAAAGTATTATAACGCATTACTTTCCATAAAAAGTAACTAAGTAACGTAATTAGTTACTTTTTTAGGGAGTAACGCAATACTGTAATGCATTATAAAAGTAACTTTCTCCAACACTGCGTTATGACTGGGTTTTTGGTCCATGGTCACATATATTTGCATTATTTAAAGAGTATTCTTGAATTGACATAGTACCCAAAAATCTTACAAGTTCACAAAATGAGCAAAGTATTTGCATTTTTTAAATCAAAAGAATTAATTGAAATGTAAATAAAAAAATAAAGATAAGAGAAATGTTGATCACCTACAGGATCAAAAGCACGTTTATCCTTATGCATATATGAAGTTCCATGTATATTTGTCATCTAGACACAAGTGAGACCAATGTTACGTTACACTAACTGTATAGAGATATGAATGAATGTGGATAGCATAGCGCAGATCATTTAGTGATGGAAGAATTTGTGAGAAATACGAGTTCACAATAAAATCACAGACAAATTTTGTGCCAAGAAGCACAGTTTGTTACATTGTCGAGATTTCTTCTGAAACATTCATGTGTGAGATAACTCTTTATCTCAAGATAAAATGTCTGTGAAGCAGGAGACTTCAGCAAAAGTGTTCCGTTCACTATTTAGGAGGAATGACTGAGATGTTAAGTAGATCTTATTTATGATTTTCCATTCGTAGAGTTGTCTATGGCCGTTTGACTAAGCTAGTGTCTTAAATTATAGCTGTAACACAGAAACACGCTGCCTAACATGTTCTCTTCTGCTGTTGCTTAGGCAACATAACAAAGTGAAGACATGTGGCTCTTGACGGGTTCAAAAACACATGAAGAGAGTGATGAAAGGAAAAGTGGTGAAGGCAAAAGTGTATTGCAAGTTCTTGGGGTGATAACAGGTTCTTAGAAATGTGGGCCTCACCTCTGATCTGATTATTGCTTGAGCCACCTAGTGGCTTAACGTTTAATAGTGGTTTACCAGATTGACTGCAAAATTTGCAGTGCTTAATGAGCAAATACATTTATACATTGTATTGTTTTATTACATTTGTGCTACAACTTATAATACTAGGCCTGATATAACATTCTTTTTCGCATCTATTCTTTAGAGCCTCATGCAGGCTTTAAGATTGCTTTTAACATGTTTGATGCTGACGGTAACCAGATGGTGGATAAACGGGAATTTCTTGTGGTGAGTTGATAAATTGTTGATTCTAGCCCTTGATGTTTGTTTTTAAAAATAATTACTCAACTCACCGTTATTTATTTTCTTCCTTTTCTCTATTTCTTTTTATAGTTGCAAGAAATCTTTCGAAAGAAAAATGAGAAAAAAGGAAGAAAGGGAGATGCTGAAAAATCTGCTCAACTGGTAAGTTGATATCAGGATCTTTGTTTATAACATTTACATTTACATTTACATTTAGTCATTTTGCAGATGCTTTTATCCAAAGCGACTTACAATTGGGGATTTACAATATAACAATATTGTAATCTGTTTTTCAGTCCTAGTTCTCCCAAATTGTAAATTTAAAATCATAATCCTGTATTTTACACATTTGTACATTTAATAAAAAAAATGTAATCACACTATTTAGATGTATCCAAAATTCTATTCTCATAGAACATAAATCTCCTGAGCTTGATAGTCAACATTTCTGATGATTTTTCCTCCTGTCACTCAACCATTTGTCGAGGGAAAAAAATTGCATGCACTATTTTGTTTTCTGTTTGTAGAAAGTGTCATAAACAGTATATTTAATTACTAATTAGGACGGTGTAGACAGTATCTCACTGTTGCATATTAATTTTGTCACCAAGGTGATTTTTAAAGGTACAGTTACTGTATATGGCTTTATAAAGCTTGTAGTTTGATATTTTTTTTCCAAACGGCCGGTATGGCTGGAGAAGAGTTTGATCCAAAATGAGTTTTAGTGATTGCTACTATCTCCCATAAGATGTTTCTTCAGAGTCATGAAAACAAGAGGATTTCATGAGATAAACAGGGTTCAAAGGGTTTATGGCATTAACATGGAATACAGCCTCTATGTTTCTCAATTTACAACTTTCTCTGTCTTTTGTTCAATGTGATTCGGGATTCTTATTTAAAATGATGTATGTTTTGTTATTCTTCTGTGTAAAGGGAAATGGATATTTTGTCATGACATGATAAAGGTTTTTTTTTTTTTTTAGTAGTATCAGGGCAAACATGACATGGGGCACAATATTTCTAGTGTTATTTTAAATGCTGCAAATGTACAATGAGCCAGTGATTAAGGTCATATCAAACTGGGATTAAGATTCGTTTGTCAGATGACTTTGAGATAAAAATGTTGCCATTTTGTGAAAACTTAATCAGAGGTATTGTAAAGAGATCTTATATACTTTGTGTAAAAGTCTTTCAACACATCATTACTAAACTATATCATGTTCTACATAAGATATAGAAGGAGTGACATCCATTCACACTCTGAATTCAGCACTCTTTGAAAGAGCTTGGAGTGAGATAGTGGTACTGTAACATGTGGTTAGTGGTGTTTGCATAAGTATTTGTTTTGCTCATACCTGGGGTTAGTGATATAACCCTAACCTAAGTATTAAACTTTGGCACATAAAGCATCCTACAGATATGTATGATATCTCAAATCATGCAGGCTGTTGAAGAGGAGTTGTGTTATAGGGATGCACTGATATAAAATGTAAAGTTTAGGGGTCAGTAAGTTTTTTTTTTTTTTTAAGAAATGAATACTGTTATACCACAAGGACATTATTTGATCAAAAGTGACAGGAAAGTAATTTATATTTTTATGATTTTTTGTCAGATATTTTCAACATTGATAAGAAATGTTTTTTTGAGCTTCATGTCAGCATATTAGAAGGATTTCTGAAGGATCATGTGAATAATACATTAAATAATAGTAAATTAAATTAAATTAAATAATAAATAAATACATTCAAATATGTTAAAATAGAAAGTGGTTATTGTAATAAAAATTTCACAATATTTATTTTTTAAATGTACTGATGTAGTTTTGATCAAATACAGCCTTTGTGACCATAAGACCTTCTTCCAAAAAACATAATAAAAAAAAAGTACTGCCCCCAAACGTTTGGTGTCTGTGTGTGTGTGTGTGTGTATAGTGCATCCCTATTTATTACTTTTTTATCAGAATTACAATTTTTTGCTTTAGCCAGATGACAAATTGGGTTAAAAATCCCATTGATGGCCATTGAACAATGGACCTGAGCCATATTTTGACAACACTCTAGCGCTAGAACACCTTAACAACCGCAAAACCATGCCTTGACAACCAACCACAACAGCCTAGAATCATAACTGCGAGTTTTGCACAGGCAAGCACCAGTCACATTATATATGGGATATAAGTTATATATGGGATGCTGAAAATCCCCCATATTAAAAACACATTTAAATACACACATATACAATTATACTGTATATATATACATATATTGTATATATATATATATATATATATATATATATATATATATATATATATATATATCCTAAAAACATCTGAGTACATTTGGCCATCCACTGTCCTGGATGCATAACCCTTCTTATCTCATTCACATGTCCAGTTTCTCAAGGGCTGTCTGAGAGGGAGCCAGTCACGTCATCTCCTCTTGGAATCTTGCGAAAGTGTGCCAACTGTCCTGTGGTTAAACCACTTTCTACTCTTTGCATGTTTAACCTGTCTTTGTCCATCTCTTCTTATGTCGTTCTCTCCTTCCTCTCCTCTTCCGCATGCTGTGACCTCTCCTCTCGTCTCTGTGTAGAGTATGCAGCTCTATGGATATCAGGTTGCCCCCGTAAACAGCGTATGTATCACCCCCGGCCCTCTGACCTGTGAACTATAACCTCTGTGTGAATCTTGAAATCATGGCAGGAATGATGGGAGAATGAGAGAGATCTGCAGATGACTGAATGAAAATGTGGAGGGAGGTGGAGTGGACCTCAGAGGTCAGAGAGCATGTGGGTGTTTTGCCACAATCAGTCTAATTTGATTCTTATTGATTTTAGTTTCTTTAACCACAACGTGTCAGTTACAAACTTCGTCAGTGGGCTATAAAGAACAGGTCTGGGTAAGAGTAGGTGGAGTTGTTGGTGTAAAATGTGTTTTCTATTGAGCCAGCTCTGGAGTCTTTCACATTCACTTATTAAATCACTTACTTTACATCTCTCAAATTAGATGTTGAGGTTGCTTCTTCTAGACAACAATGAGATTAAAGGGACATTTAAAAAGTCAGAGATTTCAATATGAACTCAAAAAAACTTTTCTCAACTCTTTCAAGACCACGTTAATGGATTTATTCTTTCATTATATACACTACCATTCAGTGTGAAGTCAATAAGATTTTAAAATAATTGATTAATATTTTATTCAGCATGTATGCATTAAATTGATCAAATGTGCCAGTGAAGACATAACATTTATAATGTTACAAACTATTTCTAATTCAAATAAATGCTGTTCTTTTGAACTTTATATTCATCGAATAACCATATAATAAGGTATCACACAAAGCACAATCATGTGGCACTGAAGACTAATAATAGAAGACTGTAGTAATGGACTAATAGCTGCTGAAAATTCAACTTTGCCATAGAAAGCAGTTTTTTAAATTGTAATAATATTTTACAGTGTTACTGTTTTTACTGTATTTTTTGATTAAATAAATGCATTGGTTGATGACAGTGCAAACAACATACTAAAAATTTATTTTATTTCTAAATAAAGTTCATTCTAATTACTATAGACTAACACACAAAAAATGTTTACAATGTTACCAAATTTATTATTATTATTATTATTATTATTAGTGGACAATTCTATTCACACAAAAACAAAAAAACATCCACTTTCACGTTTAGATCAAGTACAAACACAAACATCTACACAAGAGTTTCCATTAAAAGCCCTCCTGAACTGGTGATCATTTTTCCAGTTCTGTGATGTTTGGATAAAGCCACTTTTGTATATCTGTGAATCCCAGAGAGTGACAGAGTGAACGACAAGGGTCTTCATTGTCTATTAAAGTGGCTCCTTGCAGCACAGGACTGATGAGAGAAATATATTTCCTGTTTTCCTTAACTTGATGCGTCACTATTAGTCTCTCAGCCTCTGTATAAATAAAACTGATGATAAATCATTGAATTATTGAATGCACATGCTGTCATGTTGTGAAGTGCATATGCAGTCATTTTCAGTTATGCAACAGTTCAGAATCAGTTATTCTGCTTACGTCATGACTACTCTGTGTGTTTATCACAAGAAAAAAATCCTCGCCCCCAAAAAACCCTTTCTTGTGCCAGTATATTGCTTAAAGGGGTCATATGATGCTGCTAAAAAGAACATTATTTGGTGTATTTGGTGTAATGAAATGTGTTTATGCGGTTTAAGGTTCAAAAAACACATTATTTTCCACATACTGTACATTATTGTTTCCCCTCTATGCCCTGCCTTTCTGAAACGCGTCGATTTTTACAAAGCTCATCGTTCTAAAAAAGCAAGGTGTGCTGTGATTGGCCAGCTATCCAGTGTGTTGTGATTGGCCGAATACCTCAAGCGTGTGACGGAAATGTTACGCCCATATTGTGATGATGCCCTGTCAGGCCGGAGCGATGATTCAAAAACATGAAAACCCATTATAAACGAGGCATTTCGTTGCATCCAGTGGGGACATAATTATGGATTATAATGACTTATACTGTCTTTTTACACGTTGCGTTGCATCGCGCCACGCCCCTCACATACTGTTGATGCCGTGTCCGGCCGGAGCGACGAGACAAAAACATTAAAACCCATTATAAGCGAGGCATTTGTTGCATCCAGTGGGGACATAATTACTGATTATAATGACTTATACTGTCTTTTTACACGTTGCGTTGCATCGCGCCGCGTAAATATAAAACCATTTGTGATCGGAGAAATGACAAACAACAACCCTACTCTATACTGCCCAAAAAACTCGCTTTAAATATATAAAATATAAAACCTCTTTAAATATAAAAAA
>NW_015536800.1:3391921-3415524 GCF_001515605.1 Sinocyclocheilus anshuiensis | reverse complement strand
CACAACGAATCACACAGTGCCTTCACGACATGGCGGCAGCAACAACAATACTACAGCGAGAATAAAAGTTACGCCTTCTTTCTTTCTGTGAACATTTGGGCGGCATTATGCAAATCTTCCCACATAGTGATGTAGATATGTGGGGGCATGTTAGAACGAGCCATTTTAGGTAGGCGTGGCTGACTCTTAACTTTTATAAAGAATATCTCTTTGGATTTGAGACTTTAGTCTTTGCAACTTTACAGATCTTCTTTATGCACCAAGAGCTTGTAACACTCCAAAGAGAAAGGAAAAATTGAAATCGCATCATGTGACCCCTTTAAGTCTGAGCCACTGTTATTAGTTCAAAAGTGTCTGGAAAGAACATGGTGAAGTGATATGCATTTAAAAACAAACCTGAAAATATTCATAGACTGGACCAATCATAATCAAGATTTTGTGCTCTGGTATAAACTGAATACTGTGAGTGAATGATGACACACATGAGCCATTTCACAGAAGACTCTGTACCTGATATATTGATATATATGCTGATAAAACCTAAAACCTTGGTTAATCTCCCAGATTTTTTTAAATTATTGATCACTCACCTCATAAAACCACATACAATTAGCATTTGGCTAACATCAACAAGTCCCCTCTCCCAATCTTCATATTAATCTTTCATACAGTATATTTAATTGTTCAGGTTGATAGATTTGCAATATATCCTTCATGATTGAGAAAAGGACTGAGAGACCACCTGACACATCCTCTTATTAACCATGTCTGTCAAAGCTAACATGATAACAGCTTTCCATCTCATGCTAACCCCTCTGCAGGTGCTAAAAAAAGAGAGTCAGGAGTTTGTGCCCAGGAGCTACTGGGACATGCTGAGACGTGGCGCGAGCCAGGCCCTGTTTTCTGACCTGGCAGAGGTACAGCTATAGCCCTCTGTCCTCCAGTCTCATCCCATGTTTTTATTTGTCCCTAGCCATCTCTAACGCAATGCTCTTGCTTGGAAAAGTTACATCGTAACTTTTATTCCTCCCTGTTTTATCATCCCAACCCTATAACATCGTAATTTAAATTACCTATGAATATCCTTTTATTTGTATTAATTTCATCCCTCTTTTTTATGTATTTTATCAACTGTTGATCTTCTAGTAAATCTGTTTTTGATGCTTCACTCCAAAAACCAATCAGTATTTTTGCCTTGTTTTTCAGTAAAAACACAGAAACATCCTAAAACAAGATACTTTTGTTGATATAAATTCACTTGATAAGAAAAAAAAAAGTATGGCTTTCAGTGAATGTCTTATTTTTTTAATTATAAGAATGGAAGTGTATTTTCCAAAAACTCAGATTAAAAAATAAAAACTCTATTGGGATGTTTTAATTTTAAATATTAAAAACCTTCACAGTAGTAAAGTATAAAGCTGCAAATTGCTATAAAAGGTATGTATATTTATCAGTGTTATTTTATTATTATACTTTTATAGTTTTTATTTAGTTATTTTGAACTAACTATATGTTTGCATTTCATTTTAATTTAGTATTTATTTTATTATGTGCTATTGTCATTTGTGTGTGTGTGTGTGTGTGTGTGTGTACTTGTTTATGCTACATTGAGGGGACCAAATGTCCCCACAAGGATAGTAAAACCTGAAATTTTTTGACATTGTGGGGTCCAGCCTGCAGTCCCCATGAGGGAAAAAAAATATTAAACATAGTAAATGATGTTTATCTGGAAGTGTAACAATGCAAACAGGTTTTCTGTAAGGGGTAGGTTTAGGGTTAGGGGATAGAAAATGTCATTTGGTCAGTATAAAATAATAGAAGTCTATGGAAAGTCCCCACAATTCACAGAAACAAATGTGTGTATGTGTGTGTGTGTGTGTGTAGGTTTAGGTTTCAGTTTCACGTTTAACATTCACTTTTGTAATGCTTCATGTTTTTTTTGCAACTGTTTTTGTAATTTCATCATATCAATGTCTGTGTTTAGCTGTTTTTCTGATATTTTGCATGTACAATCTTTGTGTTAAAGGGGTCATATGACGTTGCTAAAAAAGAACATTATTTGGTGTATTTGGTGTAATGAAATGTGTTTATGTGGTTTAAGGTTAAAAAAACACATTATTTTCCACATACTGTACTTTAATGTTTCTCCTCTATGCCCCGCCTTTCTGAAACGAGTCGATTTTTACAAAGCTCATCGTTCTGAAAAGCGACGTGTGCTCTGATTGGCCAGCTATCTAGTGCGTTGTGATTGGCCGAATTCCTCTTCTTTCTTTGCGTGAACATTTGGGCGATGTTATGCAAATCTTCCCACATCGTGACGTAGACATGTGGAGGCGTGTTTGAACGAGGCGTTTTAAGAGGGCGTGGACGAGTCTTAACTTTTATAAAGAATATCTCTTTGGGTTTGAGACTTTAGTCTTTGCAACTTTAGGGATCTTATCTATTCACGAACAGCTTGTAACACTCCAAAGAGAAAGGAAAACTTGAAATCGCATCATATGACCCCTTTAAACCGACTGCGAATAATAACATAATATCGTGAGTGCTCTCAGCAGGCAGGCACATTAAAGGCCTTTGTTTGTACACTGAATATGTCAGAATACATCTGCTCATCCTGATGGTGTGTTTGTGTTCTAATGGCTAATAGAGGGCGTCTGTAGGAAGCAGTAGTTTAATGATTGTGGAGAGCTGTGTGCAGATGCCCTGTATTTACTTAGTCTGTTATTCACAATGAAAGGGTAATTTCAGCTTGGCTTCCTCAGATGACACAGCAGTTAGACAGGTCTGTTTGTCTGAGTTGACAACTGCAGGGTACCAGACATTGTGTGTTTGTGGGCTAAAGGGCGCATGCTAGCATGTGTGGAAGTGTGATTGGGGTTACTCATCTTAGAAGTCGACAGCAGTAATCACTGTTTTTACCGCTGTTTTTAGATCAAAGAGTAAAATGCTTCAGGCAGTGTCTAAGTCACACTGTGGGCCTGGCTGTGGTGTTACATAGAATGATGACCTCACATTAATGGTTTCCTGTAACCACAGTGTTGTGATGTCACTCTTCCAGCAGATTGATGATGAAATTGTGAAAGGAGAAAAACAGCTATAAATGTTTTAGATAAAAGAGAGATTCATTTATTTATCTGTTTCTGTCACATGACTTTTCTGCTCATCTGCCATATTTATGACCGCCAGCGGGCAAAGTAATGGGGGTGAATACAAAAACAATAAAAAAAAAATGTTGAAATTTGGATTTGATCCATACCAGATCCCAGAAAACATTTTACAGATCTCAAGTTAGGCTAGAACCTACCAAATTTAACATTTGTGGATATTTATTTAAGCTACACTGACAAAAAATGGTGTTGGATTTGAATCAATTTTCAATCTTTGCTAGTAATTTATTTTTATTTCAGTTATAGTTTTAATTCAGTTTTTTTTCCCAGTATTGTATTTTAGTATATAAAATAAATATATTTAGCATATAGAATATTCTACCAAATCTAACATTTGCAATATGTATATATTTAATCTACACTGAGAAAAAAAATGGTGTAGGATTTAATTTGAAACTATTTTCACTCAGGAATTGCTAGTAAATGATTGCTCAAAAGAAGAAACGGCAATTAGGTGCAGCAGGCGCAATGATATTACGCAGCACCTGAAAATAGTTCCCAGCTAGGTAATTTCCAATAAGCCTATTTTCAGGTGCTGCGTAATATCAAAATCGCAACTTTTCATTTTCCGTCGGTCTTAGTACACGATGTAACTACAGAAGAGTCAAGTTTTAAATAGGAAAAATATAGAAACTCTTTGGTCATTTTTGAGCGAGATGCTAGCGGTCATTGGCAGCTACCTTTTAAGGCAGCATCCTAATCAGTATGAAACCTAATAAGTGATTGATTTAGAGTGTTCTTACATAAGTAGCAAGTAGCAACTGTTAAGGGTCACTTATACTTGCATCACACTAATAATGCTCCTCACCTTACACTTACAGTTGTTTCCAACAGAGCTGCAATGTTGTGAATATGTACAAAAAATGAACAGCACACACAAATATTGGGTGAAATATTGTGTTTTAATTAGGTGGAACTGCTTTTTTTGTCAGTATTGAATGAAATATATATGTGTATTAAAAATCTGCAAAATGTTCTATCTACATTCGACTTGGAGAAGCTGCAGTGTATATGATGCTGCCTTTGAATTTAGCTAAAACAAGGTATCTTAGAAGACAGCATACTTGTATACTTTTAACCTACTCTTTTGGAGCAGCTTCTGACATGAGAACATGCCTACTATGCTTTTGGAACAGTCTCTTGTATGGAAGGCTGTTAATGAATGAATAAAAAGGTATTTGCTTTATTTATCACAACTGTGGTTTTATATCTCACAATTGGGACTTTTTTATTTTAAACGTTATTTCTCAATAATGGTCATTCTATTCTATTCTATTCTATTCTATTCTGGAAACAGACTTCCATACAATTGGGATCAGAAGTTAACATTTCCACCCTGTTTTACAGTCACCGTTTTACAATTTTGTGTTATTTTAATATGTTGATAAAACACCAAACCTCTATGACACTGAATCTAACTGGCTAGTGAAAAAGAATCATTGTTTTTCTCTTTATAACTACCCACTGATTGTATCTCCATGGATAGGATTTTAAGCTAGAGGTACAACATGGACTTGCATTCTGGCCCGCTTTATTGCACAGAGGCCCGTAACCATGAGAAGAGATGTTTAGTGTTTATGTCTGGTTTTACCTGGCATGATTGGCTCTTCTTGCAGATGAGGGTGAAGCATGGGTAGAAAAGAAAAGAAAAACAACCTGGATTTGCACCTTTCGGCCACCCTCTTCCAGGTTTTTGGATGCCGTGCCACTGGCAAAAGTTTTTTGTTTTTACTGGTGAATGAACAACATGAACGCCTTTTCCTGAGCTCCACTTGATAAAAAGGATTCATGATACTTACAAGATAGCTCAAATTGTTCTTTAACTTTAGAGTTGAGGTGTTTAAACAAATTCTCTCTAGAGAAGGTGGAATTTGCTCACGTGTGCATTTCTTTCACAAATCTCTTGCAGATACGCTGTGTGAAAGTTTGCTGCAGAAACGCATGCAATATGGATGCTTTGTGTGTCTTTGCTTTTGTTGTCATGTCTTGGTGTCCTGTATTTTCACTGTTTACATCTGGTATTAATGTCCGATCCTGACAAGCGATTTTTGTGAACGGCTCTCTTGCACATTCAGTGGTAATTGAATATACCAGATGTATACAGGGGATCTATATGTGCACAACTGGCATGTCTGTGTGCATTTCTGTGTATCATTGCTCTTTGTGTTTTTGTTTTAGTCTAATATACAATCTTTATGCCATTCTCGCCCACATAAGGTATAAAGATCTGCACGCCTTCTCAAAACATGTCCTCTGTAGGCTCAGGGGAGAAATGATAAATGGATGCACACTTTCAAGAGCTGGATGGCTGGTACTCTGAATGGCTCAGCAAGCATATGATGGACTGATATCTTATTCCAGAGACAGAAGGATTTTTGTCATAGTTTCTTCTTTCTTGTTTTTCTCTCTTTACTGCCACTCCTCACCAATCGCAGCGTGCCGATGAGAACATGATGATTGACACCACTCTGCTTGTGCACTTCTTTGGCAAGAAGGGGAAGGCAGAGCTAACGTTTGACAACTTCTACAGGTATGACAACTTGGGTTGAAAAAAGCTCTAAAAACATGCCACTAATTCATATCCACTTGGCAAGGATGGATGCGTGAGAACTAATGTCCATCAAGCAGGTAGAAGGAAATGTTGAAGTCAGTTAACAAGTTCAAGTTCAAGTTTATTTCTAAAGCACATTTAAAAACAGCTAAAAGCCGACCAAAGTGCTGTACACTCTGTACAAATACAATAAGTAAAATATTAATAGCATAATGTCAAATACACATAACATGACTATAACGAAATCAATTAATAAACGCCAAAGTAAAAAGATGAGTTTTTAGACAAGATTTAAACACAGGTAGAGTGGAGGCCATTCTAATATGAGATGGTAAGTTGTTCCAGAGAGTAGGACCAGCCACTTCAAACGCTCTATTTCCTCTCGTCTTTAGACGAGTGCGAGGGATCTGGAGGAGAAGTTTTCCCTCGGATCGTAATCGTCTTGTGGGGATGTAGGGATGAAGTAGGTTTGTAAGATAAGGCGGAGCTAAATTGTTCAATGATTTGTAGACAAATAGAAGAATTTGCTAGAAGAACAGCTTGTCCTAACAGGATGTGGCATGATAAAATGACAAAAAAGTCTTTAAAATCATCTCCTATGCTCACTAAGGCTGCAAACTGACTCTGACTCTTATTGCGGTCATTGCTCTTTCAGATTTATGGATAATCTGCAAACTGAGATGTTGGAGATCGAGTTCCTGACTTATTCCAAAGGCATGACTACCATCAGCGAAGAGGACTTTGCACGAATCTTGCTGCGCTACACTAATGTAGAAGATATCCACAGCTATCTGGAGAATGTGCGACAGTGCATACCTGATGAGAAGGTAATGAGTAACATCACCTAGCCTCTAACTTCATCTGAAAGGAAGGTGTAGGACAACTGTGACAACCACCTCCCCCATGCTCACACTTTCACCCAACAGCATTACATGGTTCAACACTTTGTGCCCCACAAGGAAATTGTATATTAAAAATACAACTACAAATTAATTTTTATTAACTTACACATATATTTGTTCTATGCATGTGTAAAGTTCTCTTATTCAGCCCAAAAATACACACATTTCCACACCTTGAGTGCTCATTCACCCTTGAATGCTCAAGTGCCCCATAGTGAGTGTGCATGGGACACTTGCATGTAAACTGCAGTTTAATCTTATAGTTTTTCTGTTCTAACCACTCTACAACTTAGGTGACTAACCTTTTCATCCTGCAGACAGCCATCTTTCTTACTACACTGAACAAAATTATAAACGCAACACTTTTGTTTTTGCCCCCATTTTTCATGAGCTGAACTCAAAGATCTAACCAATACAGTAAAACTGCACATTTTAGAGTGGCCTTTTATTGTGGCCAGCCTAAGGCACACCTGTGCAATAATCATGCTGTCTAATCAGCATCTTGATATGCCACACCTGTGAGGTGGATGGATTATCTTGGCGAAGGAGAAGTGCTCACTAACACAGATTTAGACAGATTTGTGAACAATATTTGAGAGAAATAGGCCTTTTGTGTACATAGAAAAAGTCTTAGATCTTTGAGTTCAGCTCATGAAAAATGGGGGCAAAAACAAAAGTGTTGCATTTATAATTTTGTTCAGTGTATATGTTTGTTTAAGAAGTGAGTGTCAAACTCACACATTGTAGTAAAGTGGAACTGGTCTTTTCCCAGGCCCAGTTGTTTTGAAAGTGAAAGTGAAAGTGAAAGTGACGTGACGTGGCCAAGTATGGTTACCCATACTAGGAATTAGTGCTCTGCATTTAACCCATCCTAAGTGCACACACACAGCAGTGAACACACACACACCGTGAACACACACCCGGAGCAGTGGGCAGCCATTTATGCTGCGGCGCCCGGGGAGCAGTTGGGGGTTCGGTGCCTTGCTCAAGGGCACCTCAGTCGTGGTATTGAAGGTGGAAGAGAGCGCTGTACATTCACTCCCCCCACCTACAATCCCTGCCGGTACCTTTGGGTTACGAGTCTGACTCTCTAACCATTACGCCACGACTTCCCCAAAAGTTTTAAAGGAATAGTTAACTCAAAAATAAAAAATATGCTGAAAATGTACTCACCCTTAGGCCATGCAAGATAAGTTTGTTTCTCCATTCAAGATTTAGATGAGTTTGTTTCTTCATTGGAACAGATCTGGAGAAATTTAGCATTATATAATTTGCTCACCAGTGGATCGTCTGCAGTAAATGGGTGCCAAATAAATGATAAAACATTACAATAATCCACGACTTTATTATTATTATTATTATTTTGACTATTTCTACAATGTAAAGAACTATTTCTTCAATGCAAACGTTATATTATGTGTCTCTTTGTTTGTTTGTTATTTTTTTATTTGTTCGGTATACTGTGCCCCTATAGTAATTCTTAAAAAAAAAAAAAACAGGCTCTGTTCAAACTGCATATTAATCCAATCTTTAGTGACTGTCAGAAGAAGCCTGATTCCTTTTTTTTTCCAGATATTCTCATCAGTATCCAGTATATCTATACTGTATATCTATACTGATTGCTGTAATGATGCATTCATAATGGTGTAATATCAGTAGCAGGGTAAGTTCCAGCTCTATTACAGTGTACAAAAACTTCCTGTATTCTCTCTGTTATCCCTGTTTATCACACACTGGAAGAAAGCAGAGGTTTGTCCCTGCCAGAATGATTCGTCGTCCCGCAGCTCTTGATCAGATCGTGTTTTGTTTGGATTTGCCTTTCATTTTGTTTCAGTTGTTTTCCCTCTGTTTGATTTTGTGGCACATGTTCAAGAAAGTAAATTCCCTTTACTTTCAACCAGCTAAGATTATCTTGTTGTGAGAGCTTTCAATATATTTCTTGAGTTTAAATTATATTCAAATATACAGTGGCCCCGAAAAGTATTTGATTGCTTCATCCACACTTAAAATATCTATCTATCTATCTATCTATCTATCTATCTATCTATCTATCTATCTATCTATCTATCTATCTATCTATCTAATCTGTCTGTCTGCCTACTTACTTGTCTACCTCTCTACCTACCTTATCTGTCTGCCTACCAACTTGTCTCTACCTACCTGGCTGTCTGTCTACCTACCTATATATCTATAATATATATAATGAAATTTCTTCATTTCTAAGTCAAGTGTCCAAATACTTTCCCACTGTATTTGTGTGGGTGCGGTGTGTGTATGTGCTTGGGGCAAAGTTTGTGATTGAATAAAGATTGTCATGCTGCCCATCTATAAAGGGTCACCTGATGTAGGTTTCTCCATGCGTGACTGCTCTCTTTTAGCTCTTTCCCAGTCCCATCTGAGGGATCTGTTTGTGTTGAAGGTATCAGGTTTTGGGACCCCTTTGAGCAGTTTGTACATTTGGCTAGAATGACTTCACCCTCCTCTCAAATTCCCACAGAATAGACCCTAAACTCACTTTTATGGAATTTTATGGTTTTCCACAAGAGTGCCAAGTCCTGAACTCAAACCTACTCAACAGTTAAGCCTAATGTGTAACTAGAACTATGTTAAATACTCACCAGAGAGGTTTGTGTGGATTACCATAGCTGTGACAAGCCTTTCCTGTGTTTGTTTAAGGTATTTTCTACCTCATTACCCTTTATCTTTTCCTACAACCAAAAAGCAGATACGTGTTACAACACACTGACACCCCCAGGGAAAAGTTTTAATCATAGATTTCATTTTGACAGGCAGGACAATATGCTGCAGTATTCTATGCATTCAATTCTAAAATTTAAATTCCTACCATAATTTACTCACCCTCACGACATACTAGTATCCTTTTCTTTCTTCTGTGGAACAGAAGATATTTTGGAAAATGTCTTGGGTGCTTTTGTCCATGTTTTGTCAAATGTTATAAAGATTTAAAGATCTTCAAAATGAGTTTCACAGAAGAACGAAATGCAGGTTTTGAACAACATGAGGGTGAGTAAATGAAGACAAAAATATATATCATTTTTGGGTGTACACTGTAAACTATACTTTTCAAAAGTTTGAGGTCGTTTTTTTTCTTTTCTTTTATTCATTAAGGGCACGTTTAAATGATCAAACTGATTAAACATTGATTACAAACCTTTCTTTCATTTCAAATATTAAACAGCACAACTGGTTCCAACACTGATGATAATAGGAAATGTTTCCACAGCATCAAATCAGCATATAATGATTTCTGAAGGATCATGTGACCCTGAAGACTGGTGTAATGACTGCAGGAAATTCAGCTTTGCCATCACATAAACAAATCCAGTTTAATTTTAAAATACATTCAAATAAATATAAAAATTGTAATAATATTTCAAAATAATGCTATTTTTCAGTAAATATATTCAGCCATGGTGAGTATGAGACTTGTTTTTAAAACATAAAAATACCCCAAACTTTTGAGCTGTTTTTAAGACATTCTTGGTGTTCTGTTGTCAGTCAAATAGTAAGTTATCTCTTTGATTTCAGTCTATGATGTCATGCTGTTTGTTTTCGCTTCTCCGCATTTAGACAGGCTGACAATTTTATGACATTGTGCTGTAAAATGACTCATGCCTTTCATCGTCGCATGTATCATTGTGAGCAGTGTGTCAGAGAACAAAGAGCAGAACATGCATCAGCAAACAAGCATGAGTGGCACAGCGTCTGATTTCTTTTGCATATATCAAAAATGTTGATTTCTTTTTGTCCATCATTGCATTTGTCTGTTCAGTACAGATTCGCTTGGGTATGAAATGCGATTTGTGCTTGTGGATTTTGTGTGATGTCATGTCGCTCACAGATCCTCTTTGAAATGGAATGGAATGGAATGTCAGTTTATGGCAGCTCTGTCTGTTTGAATGGATGTCTCAGATTAAAAGATTTCTTTTGCCCCTGTGTCTTTTTGCTCTTTTCTTTCATGATCAGGGCATCACCTTTGAAGAGTTCAGGTCTTTCTTCCAGTTCCTCAATAACCTCGAAGACTTTGCCATTGCCATGCAGATGTACAACTTTGCCTGTCGTTCCATTGGACAAGGTGAAATACTTTGGACCTACCACTGCATACTCAAAATACTATAAGAAAACCAAAAAATTAGCTGATCCTGTTACATTAAATTTGTGGAGCAAATTCACTATCCGAATGCGTCTCTCTCTGTCTTCCAGATGAGTTTGCTCGGGCAGTGTATGTTGCAACAGGCCTTAAGCTGACCCGTCACCTCGTTAACACCATCTTCAAGATATTTGATGTAGATCATGATGATCAGCTCAGTTACAAAGAGTTCATTGGTATTATGAAGGACAGGCTGCACCGTGGAGGCAGAGTAAGAGAGGGGTGTAGGGGAAAGAATGGTGCATCATCTTTTACATCACTGAGTTATTACAACCGTTCGAATGTAATTGTAAGAGCTAAGGACAGTATTACTGCAACTATAGCGCAACCTAGTGTTAAGTGGCTATATCTGTATAATGAAACCTATAGCTTCCTTTAGAGTTTTCATCATTATTATTAGGACTATTTCTAATCGTAACATTTTCTTCTGATAAAAGTATTTTTCCATATTTTTTCCTGTAATCTAGCTAGTTGTTTGTTGATAGTAAATAAAAAAAGTTATTGTTTCTTTAATAGTAATTTTGTCAGCTAAAGTAGCCTAATAACTAATTTTCTCTCTTTTCTGCAGGGCTATAAGGCCGTAGAGCGTTTTACTTCATTTAGATCGTGTCTGAAGAAGGAACTGGCGGGCAGATAAGTAACCCTATATATATATATATATATATATATACACACACACACACACACACACACACATTATTGACAAGTTTGGAGTTGTTGTTTTTTTCATAAAAGTAAACTTATGTTTACAAAGACTGCATTTATTTGATTACAAATAGTATAACAGTAACATTGTAACATATTAATATATGATATTATTATATATAATATAATATTATAATTAAATTATAGTATAATTAAATAGTTTTTAGCAGTAGTGTATACAATCTTACCATTTATGTTATATATTTTGTACAGGAAAATCTTGATTTAATGAGTGAATATTTGAAAAGTAAATGTTTTAATTAGCTCTTTTCCATTTTCCTTTGCACCAGGTGAATGACAATCAGGAACGTGGCTTTTCTGTCTCAGAATGAAACTGATTTGTCTGCTCTGGATATGTTTGAGAGAGAAGACATAGTGCTAGAGATTCCATCATAAAATCTACCTCCTCCTCTTCTGATTTTGAATCCTTGGGAAACTTGGATTGGGATAGTGTCTCTGCAATCAGCGCTCTGCACTGTATGTTCTAGTATCTGCACAGGCCTGCATAATCAAACTGTAATCAGCTATTAATCTATTAATAATTTGCATGTAACCTGGAGGATGGCATATCTCTCTGCTGTGTATCTAAGTTTCAGCTGGTACAATTTTTGTATGTTTTGAAGTTGCACATGGGTGTCGTGGCAAAGTAAAGAGATAATTTTCATGCATTTTTAATAGAAATGTTTTAAGCAAGATGAGTTACTCATTATGGCCTTTTATTCATCATATACTATATTATATTGCATCATACCGTATATTTCATTATGCCAATTACAAACAAAGCTATTTTCTTTTCCATTTTCAGGATTGTTTAAATATAGCTATTGAATCATACTGTGTGAAAACAGTAATACTTTATGGTAATAGGCTACCAAAATCATAAATTGGGTTTGAAAGAGATTATGTAGCTCATGTAGCATTAAGCCCAATAATGAGCATTGCCTTAATCTAAAATTGTTATTTTCTCACACAATTTATTTTTGAACAGGTATGAGTGTACAATGACAAGACTGACTTGCCTTCTGGGGCAATTAACAAGAAGTTTAAGCACGCTTTTTAAGACTGTACTGTAATGCAAGCACTTAACAAATACAGACTTGAAATTCCATATTATTCAAGTCAATAAAGAAAATAATTTCTTTTAAAAATTTAATTTTTAAGATTGTTGTGTCCAATGATTCTGCATGACATATAGGTTACTTATAATCTTCATATAGTCTGTACACAGGTTCTTATATTAGAATATTATTTCTCCATGGATGTATTCTATGCATATTTAACACATATTTATAGGAGAAATAGATCATCTGCTCAGAAAAAGTTTCCGTCAGTGAAATTTTGAAACGTGCTGCTGGCTGTATTTGGTTATTAAATTTATCTTAAGGACGTATGTCTTCAGAATACCGCAAGTGCTGTTTTCTGGGTTATAACAAATATTCAAAAAATAAAATACCTGGATGAATAAAAATCTGAACAGAGTGAACAGTTTACACTCTTGTCGGAACCTTATAAAGAGTGGGCGGTTTCGCTCCGGACATTTGTTAGTGCTGTACCAATTCACGATAAAACCCTACAGACACGTTAACTTTAAAAAATATATATATATTCTTTATTTACTGTTATTTTTATATGTATTCGCACTTTATATTTGTGTTCGAGAGTCTAAAATGTGACGTTCTGTCTATTTTATTGAGGAATACTTATGCTCTCTCTTGATTGGTTGCTTTGCCACGCGTTGTTTGACTTGCATTATGGGTAACTGCATGTTTGACAATAATATAAGGATATTTATATTGTTACTACAATAAGAACAAAGTATTTGACATTATTTATAGTACATATAAAACCGGAACAGTAAGAACAATGTTACAAATTCCATTTGAATGTGGTGGCTGTTTTTATAATCGATGATAATGGTGAGCATTACTGAATGTGGAAATACATATCATTTTAATCGAAAAACCGTGTTCACCAAACGTGAACCGACGTCAGACAATATTTGTAATAGTTACAAATTTCTGACGTATTGGTGCGAGTCTTTTTAGATGTTATATGTCGTGTGGTTGTGGCGACGTTAATATCTGAGCACCGTCTATGAGACGCGTAGTGCTAGAATTGACCAGAGCTGGTTATAGACAGTAAAGGTTAAGACTGTACTTTCAGGTATTATTTTTATAGTTCTTAACTAAGAAATGCGTTTTGGAAGTGTTGAGTCTTCTAAACTACGAGGATGAACTTTGATGCTTTTTTCTGAGCGTGAGTCGGGTGTAGAGTAATGATTTGTTTCGTAAGCTTTACATCGTCGATGAACGTTTTTTGCTGCGTTTTTGCAGTGAGAAAGAAGAGAGTAGAATCGTTCAATACTATCCTTTGTTTAGTAGTTCATAGATTTATGTAAGTCTAGTTTAAATGAAAAATCGTAAAGCACTATGTTACATTTTCAGAGATTTAAGCAGAGGTGTGTGTTTTCCACATTAAAGAACGCAACGTTTATATCCGGAGTTTAACTGTTTGAGAGAACTGATTAATTTTAAAGGGGTCATATGATGTGATTTTTAGCACAGATAACACAGTTTTACTCAGCTATTATTGAGTCGGTTCTGTACTCTTCTATAGCTGTCTGGTTTGGGTCAGCCAGCAGTTGAGATATAAGAAGACTGCAACGGACTGTTAGGACAGCAGAAAGAATCATTGGTGTGCACCTGCCCAGTCTTCAGGCCTTGTACAACTCCAGAGTGAGGAAACATCATTAAAGACCCCTTTCACCCCGGACACAACCTGTTTGCACTTCTCCCCTCAGGCAGACGCTACAGATCTCTGTGCACTAGAACATCTAGGCATAAAAACAGTTTTTTCCCCCATGCCATCTCCAGCTTAAACAGCTAACATATTATATATAACATATACCTGCGTTCTGTAATTCATTTCCGTAATTCATTCTACATCCTTAATTATTGCCTCTTTCTCAAGTATTATGTAAATACATATGCATATCTCTTTATTTATACAGTTCTATATAGAGTAAATTATGCACAAATCTGTACATAAATCTACTGTTCCAGATTCATACACATTATTTATTCAGTTTTACTATTTAAATGTTTTGTTTTTTTCTGTTCTCATGTCAGATGTGTATGTATGTATGTATGTATGCATGTATGTATGTACCAGGAGCACCTTAAAAAAACACAACAAATTCCTCGTGTGTTTGCACACCTGGCGAATAAAGCTAATTCTGATTCTGATTCTGATTCTGATGATGTGATTTTAAGTTTTCCTTTCTCTTTGAAGTGTTACAAGCTCCTCGTGCATAAAGAAGATCTGTAAAGTTGCCAAGAAGGTGACATTACATGCAAAGCACCATTTATAGATGTATGTAACAATCAATAAATAATACAAAACGAAAGATTTAACAAAATAAATGAAAAAGATTAAATAAATTAACCGTTTTAAAAGCATTGAGATTCTTGGAAGATGAGATAGTTTGGATATACTATTGAACCTCTTTTTTATAAACAATATATAAAGGATTTTGATTAGTGCATCACATATGGAGTTGTTACAAGCTCCTTTTGAAAAAGCGATCTAATCTTATAGTTACGTGATGAAGGATGTGACAAAAAGCATAGTTTTCCTACTGGGATTTCAAATGGGTCTAAAGAAATAGATAAAGTGCTGGATGATCTAACAGAGTCCCTTAAAAGCATAACAGCTCCTTTAGGAATAGCGTCCATGACAATGGAGAATTCTTTGGGAGTTACTGGAAAATTAAATTTACATAAGAATTCTTCGTAACTTAAAATAAGACCTTCTGAGTTAAATAACTGGGAAACAATCAGAATGTTTTTCTCAAACCAACTACTAAAAAATAAAGATTTTCTCTTATATACAATGTCTTGATTGTTCCAAATGAAGTAACGGTGAGGGGAGAAGTTGTGCTTAAAGATTAATGACCATGCAAGTAATGCCTGTTTATGAAATTTAGATAAATTGTAAGGGATTCTAGCAATACTATAATTACAGATCAAAAGGAAAGGGAGACCACCTAATTTGGAAAAGAAGTAATTCGGGATAAAATTCCAGATTGAGTTTGGATTACATAAAAACTGTCTAATCCAATTAATTTTGAAAGTGTTGTTCAAAGAAGAGAAATCAAGGAAATTCAACCCACCATACTCATACGTGTTCATTAATACAGACTTCTTAACATAATGTATTTTGTTTTTCCAAACAAAATTAAACAGGATTTTATCAACTGATTTACAAATTTTGTTGTCCACATATAGAGAGAGTGCAGAGTATGTAAGCCTGGAGATGCCCTCCGCCTTAGCAAGCAGTACTCTGCCTCTCAAGGTCAAGTCTCTCTGCAACCATGCATTGAATCTTCTTTGGGCTTTTAATATAACCGGGTCAAAATTCAAGGTACATCTTTTATCTTGATCTTTAGTTATCACAATGCCTAAATATGTAATTTCAGATTTAACTGGAATATTATAAATGATGGGTGCTGTACAGTCTTTAATAGGCATTAATTCACATTTGCCTATGTTTAGATTAAGAATCCGAAGCTTCAGAGAAAAGTTTTATATAATTAATTGCTATAGGGATTTGGGAAGCATCTCTTAAAAACAAGGTGGTGTCATCTGCTAATTGACTAATACAAATTTCTCGATCCGCTATATGGATACCCTGAATACCACTTTCACATACCGATGTTGACAGTAGCTGCACACAAAGAAGAAATAAATAGGGAGAAATGGGACACCCTTGTCTCACTCCTCTGGATAAACTAAACCTGGGTGAAGTGCCATTCTTTAATTTAATCGAAGCACTTCCATTATTGTAAAGGGTTTTAATTACTCTACAAAACATATCCCCAAAACCAAATTTAACTAATGAATTAATAATAAATTGGTGCTCCAAAGAATCGAAAGCCTTATAGAAATCTAAGAAAAGAATGAAGCTGTCCTCCTGAATCAAGTCTGAATAATCTAATAAATCGAGAATCAGCCTTATATTGTTAACAATGTGTCTTTTGTTAAAAAAAACAGATTGTGTCTCATCTATAACAGATCCCAATACAGATTTTAGTCTTTTAGCAAACATAATAGCTAACATTTTATAATCACTGTTAAGCAGAGAAATGGGATGCCAATTGTCGATTAAAAAAAAGTAAATCTTTTTTAGGTTTCGGAATTAAAGTAATTAAGCCTTGAGTAAGAGTCGGGGGGAGAGCCTCATTCTGTATGCTTTCTTCAAAAACCTTAAGTAAAAAAGGAGACAATTCTTTAGAGAACTGTTTATAGAACTCTGCGGTAAGCCCGTCCGTCCCGGGAGATTTATTGTTCTTAAATTCTAGAATTGAGTTACTAACTTCAGATAAAGTAATTTCACTATCACAGAGATTTCGGTCATCTCTTGAGATAGTCTTACAATCTTTAACAGACTCCAGAAAAGTACGGGCTGCCTCTTCAGAAATTTTTTTTGTATACAAATTACTGTAAAACTTAGCACAGAAATGTGCAATTGTACGTTCTTGATCTTTAAGTCTGGAATCTACATCTTTCACATTCTTCTTTAGATCTTGTACTTCGGCACACACAAAGTCTACCGTTTTTTATCAGCCCTTCTATCTTCAGAGCATTGGCGCTAATCATTCCTTCAAGTGCGTCAGACCGAGTATTGATCAACGAGGAGAGTGTGGAAATGATGGCAGAGTCGGCCTGCTCGTTTGGACTTGAAGATTTACCTTTTTTGTGAGCAGGTGGCTTGCTAGGAGTGACAAGTAGTGAAGTCGCGCAGAGATCTAGCTCATTTACAGCAGGAGAAGCATAATCGAGGACATCCATACTGATGTCGACAATGTCTGATCGCTCTTTGCGTTTGTCAGATGGCATATTTATGCTCTTAATTGAATGTACTGATATCTGATCCAGCAAATACAACAAAATAATACGTTAATAAAGCTAGACTTTCTAAATCCAAATAATGATCTTTAAAAAAGCATCATATGACCCCTTTAAGATTGTTTTACCATCTGTGAGACTCCAAGACCCAGAGCGGGTATTAGTGAATGAAGTTGGAAGTTATAAATTCAGAAATTCTTGTTATAGTTCTTAACTGTGTTCCTTATTGTATTTTTGCAGTGTGGAGGAAAGGAGTATGATGTGTTTTTGTTGGTAGTTAATAATACTCTTTAAAACTATAAGTTATCTTAGCGTTTTTTAATATTTCTCGTTTTATAAATAGAACTTATTCCTGACATTATTCAATCTGCAATTAATATTTGTTTTTGAGACGCTAAAAATGCTATTGTTTCAGATGTAACTTTTCTCATCGCAGTTGTTAGGTTGTGTCACCATCTTTGAGACTCAGAGTGTCAGAATTGACCAGAGCTGGCTTTAGTCTATGAAGGTTAAGACTGTACTTTCAGAGATCATTTCTATAGTTTTTAACTAGAAAATGTATTTCGAACGTGTTGAATCTCGGAAACCACGATGATGAGCTTCGATGCTCTTTTTTGAGGGTGAGACGGGTGTGGAGTAATGGTTTACCTCGTATGCTTTACATCGTTGATGAACGTTACTTGTTGCGTCTTTGCAGCGAGAAGAAGAAGGGCATGTTCAGAGTGGTTTTATAAAACGACTATTAGATGTTTTCTTGTAATGCTTAAATTTTATGAAGGATATTTTAATTAAATCATTTACATTTCTGCAAGGTGATGAAAATGTCTCATATTAAACTTTTTTTCATGTGTTAAGATTGTTTTACCATTTGTGAGACTCCGAGACCCAGAGCGGGTATCAGTGAATGAAGTTGAAAGTTATACATTCAGAAATCGTTTTTATAGTTCTTAACTATGTTCCTTCTTGTATTTTTACAGTATGGAGGAAAGGAGTATGACCAGTGTTTTTGTTGGTTGTTAATAATAGTCTTTAAAACTATAAGTTTTTTTAGTGTGTTTTAATATTTCTCGTTTTATAAAGAGAACTTACTCCTGACATTATTCAATCTGCAATTAATATTTGTTTTTGAGACGCTGAAAATGCTATTATTTCAGATGTAACTTTTCTCATCGCAGTTGTTAGGTTGTGGCACCATCTTTGAGACTCGGAGTGTCAGAATTGACCAGAGCTGGTTTTAATCGGTGAAAATTAATATTACGCTTTCAGAGATCATATTTAAAGTTTTTAACTAGGAAATGTGTTGTGAAAGTGTTGTGTTACCGAAACCACGATGATGAGATTCTGAAACTTTTTACTGCGCTTGAATCGGGTGTAGAGTAGTGATAAATTTCGTGAGGTCTGTATCATTGATGAACGTTTTTTAAAGGGGTCGTATGATGTGATTTCAAGTTTTCCTTTCTCTTTGGAGTGTTACAAGCTCTTGGTGTATAAAGAAGATCTGTAAAGTTGCAAAGACTAAAGTCTCAAATCCAAAGAGATATTCTTTATAAAAGTTTAAGTTATTAAAACACATTTCATTATACCAAATACACAAAATAATGTTCTTTTTAGCAGCATCATATGACCCCTTTAAAAAACTTGATCTAAAGATGTATAGGACTAATACACAGACGGACTACCGGAGGTAGCAATGAGCGGGTAGCACAGATAGGCTACACTACTTACCCTGCAAGGATCTGTCATTAGTCCCGTCCTCATGCACCGCAACCCATTTCTGATGGGGCTTACAGTAACCCTCCTTCGCATCACAATCAAATAAATCTCACTCCCTGATATTTTGTGATGTCATAATCTATTAAAACATTTATTTCATATTATTATACACAATCCCACAAAAATGAGCAATGGTATTACTATAGTAAAAGTATAGGAGGCTAACCGTATACATATTTTCATGTTATCTTTTTATTTTACGGCATGTATTTGTGAAAATGATTAGGCAGCCGCAGCACACACCATATAGAATAACGCTGCACATTTCAAGGCACTTCGGACCTTAATGTTACCTGTTTTGTCAATGTTAAAAATCGTTTTAATATATCAATAAGAAAGTACGACAGGCTTTTACTCAAGTCTTTATCACTTTATTAAAATTAAGCAAAACAAAACGACAAATGTTTACTTTCACAAGCAGTCTCGTATAGTCAGTAAGCTGTCTCTTGCTCAATTAGGTAACAAAAAATGTCGGGAAACGACACCTCTGGCCATTCTGTTGGGTCGTTTGTCCAGTCACAGATACCGTATACCGTATTTATTTAACACACATACTTATTTACATTTCAAATTTGCACATATCATACCTGTACATACAAAATTGTCTATATTATATATTGTGTTTTTGCTTTTTTGTACATTGTCTATTTTGTATATTTGTATATTTGTATATTACTCTTTTTATTATCTGTGTCCTGTCTTGTCACTGTCATTCTGTTGCACTGTGGAGCTTCTGTCACTAAAACAAATTCCTTGTATGTGTAAACATACCTGGCAATAAAGCTCATTCTGATTCTGATTCTGAAAATCAAGACTTTGCAAAAGAGCATAATAGGACCCCTTAAATAAATTACATTTCTAAATTAAATTTCTAATAAAATTATGACAATATTATATAGAAGCAGTTTCCGCCACAGTCGAGTAAAAATTATTCCGTAAGTCATAATAATGAGAAACTTTGTCATAATGAGTATCTCATTATTAAGAAACTGTTTTATAATAATGACTTAGTACAGTATCTCAATAATGAGAAACTTTCTGGTACAAATGGTAATCAATCTGTCAAAAAATAGTTACTACAGTTTTACTATAATAAAACCATGGTTAATTTTCTTAAGGGGTGACAGCTTATAAAACTAAAATTAACTAAATAAAATTAAATTTATTTGTTAATAAGTTCAATTGTAACGTCTATTCATAAAATGTATGGGTTTATGTGTTAATATAACACATTTCACCGAGGCGTCTATTTAAAGTGCATGTTCATCTGGAATATAATCTGGACATACAGAAACATCTTTAAAATTATTATTTAGAATGTATGCAAAACTGCTTGGAAAGATAGATGTTTGCACAGGTGAAGCGTTCTTTAACAAACGTGAATGTGTGGGCCAACATGTGCTGTCTTAACATCTTCTATCTGTTTGAAATCCATGGATCTCCATTCTGAGTTGAAGTGTTGCTGCAGACAAAAAAAAAAATAATAATAATATGAATGTTACAAAATGAATAAAATACTATATACTATGGAAGCCCATCCCATATACTTATCATTTTATCATTAATTAATTAATGCTATTTATGATATAGATTATGCAGACTGTTTTGAAGAACGTGCTGTGTTCTTGCATTTGCATGGCTTTGACCGTTTGGGGGTCTTTAGCGTGCCACTCACTTCTGCTCCGTTACTTTGCTTGACCTCGCACAGGGTGGGGGGTGACATCATCTTCAACTGCTTCTGCACCTCAGAAAACTTCTCTGCGAACGCCCCCCACTGCATCATCGAAGAGGCATTGGGGGTTCACTTGGGCATCGAGCAGTGGAGACTTACCTGCATCACACACCTCTGTGAGCGTAAGCCACAGGTGATGCTGCAGTACTACTAAGCTGCCCATGCTGCGGCCGACACCTTGCGCCACCTCCTTCGCTGTGCGCAGGGTGAGGTCTGCTGTCTAGTGCAGCTTACGAAAAGATTCTGGGTCTAGGCCTTCCTTGTCCAGGGACTTCAGGAGCCTCATCTGGAAAAGTTGCAGGATTGCCATTGTATGAAGGGCAGATGCTGCATGTCCGGTCACGATGTGTGCCTTCTCAGTGATGTGGGCTGTGGCCCTACATGGCTTAGAAGGCAGAGATGTGAACTTCCATCCACGGGACAGACACAGGTGAACCGCAATGGCCTCCTCGACGGGAGGCGACTGGGCATAACTCAGTTTGCTCAGTTTGCAAACCCCCTCCACCACCGAGAACAGGTGGGTGCCCTGGGCATGTGCTCAGGCTGAGTGAGGGGAGTGCCATGAACTTGTGAGCTCCTCATGAAGTTCGGGGAAGAAGAGAGATGGTCTTTGCAGGGCCAACCTGGAGATACGCCCATACATTTCCTGGTTGGCTGCACCGGGGCCGACCACTCCAGGTCCAGATTGGCCACCATCTCCGACAGGACATTTAGCAGCTGCTGATCGAGTGAAGACTTGTTGATACTCGACTCCTCTGTGGGGGCCTCCAACCAGGCACATGAGTCAGAGGCGCTGATAGACATTGCATCATCTTCCCCATAGCCAAAGGAAATCAGGTCCTGTGTGTGCTTCAGAGGACGGAAGCTGTCATCAGAGTAAGAAACCGACGGCTCCAGTGTGATGAGATTGCGAGCGCTGAGCCGGTGGCAGCTCATCAGTAGAGCGTCCCAGGGTATCTGCTCACAGTCTCCCTGCCCGGCGGCGGCAGGAGGGGGAGGGACGGGAGCCAGCAGGTCCTTGCAGAAGGTGCGGAGGATCTTAACTGGCAGGTCCTCGCAGGAGCAGCAATTAGTTTTTTTCATTGCCTCTTTCATTGACTCTGCTCATACTCCTTTCCTCTTCACTGTTTCAAACAGTGAAGAACGTTCATCAATGACGCAAAGCATATGAAACGAATCATTACTTCACACCCGACTCACGCTCAGAAAAGAGTAACAAAACCCAGGCACAGCACACAGACTTCGTGAGTCTGGGAACTATATGGTCCCGCCACACATGCAACATCCTCTAAGCAACATCGTCGTCAATTCTCATTATAATGAGAAAGATTCGCAGTCATAATTAAGAAAAGTTTCTCATTATCATGAGAAAAAAAACACAGAATCATATTTGTACTCGCCTGTGACGGAAGCAGGCTTACATGGAAGATATCTGTGACAATATTTGAGAGTTATAGAGTTTGCTTTCTATACTGACAAAATTAAATTAAATTAACTGATCATACTCCTTTCCTGAGTCATTCTATATTTAGGGGTACATTTCATGTCAGGTTTTTTGATAAATAAACTAGGTGGTTGAATAATATATCCCCTTAATGTGCTAAATTAATTATTTGGCAAGCTTAAGCTCTAATGACTTTTAAAATATGTTAAAGGGGTCATATGATGCTATTTTAAAGATCATTATTTGGTGTATTTGGTGTAACAGAATATGTTGACATGCTTTAATGTTAAAAAAACACATTATTTTTCAAATACTGTACATTATTGTAGGTCCTCTATGCTCCGCCTCTCTCAAACACGTCGTTTTCAACAAAGCCCCCGCCTTTGACAAGCGCAGTCTGCTCTGATTACATTGTAATTACATTGTTCACTTATTCTCCTTGGGAATGGAATATTTCAAGTTGTTCCTGTTCCTTCTAGTCATTGTTTATTCTTTTAATTCATATATCCTTATGTCATTTTCGTTAATTACTCTTAATGCCAGGGGTTTGAGGTTAAATGTTAAACGTAAGGCTTTGTTTTTATTTGCTAAGCAGCAGAAGTCTGACTTTTGTTTTTTTCAAGAAGTTCATTCAACTCCCAATGATGTTAGTTTTTGGAAAGCACAATGGGGTAATGATATTTGGTTTGCACATGGGTCTGAGCACTCAGCAGGGGTAGCAATTTTGAAAAGTAGGTTTTCAGGAGATATTTTATATTCTGATGTGGACACTCTTGGTCATTACATTCTTTTAGTTGCAAAATTTGATCTTTTGACTATAATTCTAGTAAATATTTATGGGTACAACTCTAAAAGTGAAAATGATGACTTATTTGATACATTAGAAATTCGCTTAACTCATTGTTTATCTAAATTCCCAAATTCACTTATATTAATTGGCGGTGATTTTAATATGCGTTACTTTTTAAATCTGGGCAGGGCTTGCTTGTTTGTTTTTAATATAAAAAGTTCTATTTTTGGCAAACATAAAAGCCCTTTCACACCAAAAGCCTCAAGCTGAAGGAAATGTAAATTCACGTCTGTACAGTAGAACACAGAAGAATAAAGTTCAACGCTCTTCAGCAATAAAAAAGAAGAAATGTTAGCTTATCGTGTGTAATTTTTGCTTATTAGTACTGTTGAATTGGATCATCGAAGGTCAGCAGCAAATTGGTTAATAAAATGGGATTAAATACATAAAGGATATTTGTAT
>NW_015536800.1:3390979-3391770 GCF_001515605.1 Sinocyclocheilus anshuiensis | reverse complement strand
GACACAGTGATGATGCAGTACACAAGCCGCGGTTAAGACAGCTGACGTGCTATGATTTCTGACAGGCTGTTCACTCTCCTGTGATGTGACCCTGTTCCCCTTCACACACACACAATGCGTTACTCTGCGATGCACAAAACTCTGCATTTGAACAGTCAATAGCAAATACTTAAACTAATAACAAAACATACTTACAGTCGCTGATTCAGAGGCGCCAGATTGTCATAGCAAAGTCGGAACTGACCCTTTTTTTTCTTCTTAGAAATAGCCTTTGTGCACAGCCAGCCACTTTACAGATCTTCTTTATGCACCAAGAGCTTGTAACACTTCAAAGAGAAAGGACAACTTGAAATCACATCATATGACCCCTTTAACCAGTACTATTGTTGACATCTTAAACCCTGTGTAAAGCCTGACATAGTAGTGTGAATTTTTTTTGTAATGGAACATAGTTTATTCAGAGGCCCAAAAATGAGCAAAATTATGCAATTGGGTTCAAATGTTATTTATATGGCCAAACAGTAAGAAATAGCTTACAATGTAAACATACGAAATCTATCATTTATAAATGTCTGTTGTCACAGTCTCTGAATATGTTGCTCTTATGTTTACTTTATACAGTCACGTGACCATTAGATGGGGATTTTTATAACTATGGTAATCTATGTTTCGCTTGTCATATTATATGATCAAACGGCACAAAAACTGTTATATTATGTAATACGTTAACTAGAAGTTTTAACGGGTTCTAATCTACCATTTGGAATGCAATAACGAGAAATGGAAAAACG
>NW_015536800.1:3372715-3390919 GCF_001515605.1 Sinocyclocheilus anshuiensis | reverse complement strand
TACAATAACGCAATTGAAGTGAATGTGACAAATCTTAAAAGAAAATAGAAGTAAAAAAAAAGGTATATGTAGGCTTCTGTTCTTACTTGCTTTTTGTTTGTAGGGAGGGTCATTTTAGACACTTTGTGTACTCGGGTATCAAAAAAGATCCAAAAAAAAAAAAAACTTCAAATATTCAGTATATGGAGCAGGTTCCAGTTTTTAAATGCTAGTCTATGATGAATGAGTGTGGCCATCACATTGTATCCTGTATCCTAACCCTAACCCTAATGTAACCCTGTTATGGGTAGGTAATGTTTCTATACCTAAACCTACCCATAAGAGAAGATGACCAAATAAATCTCCCCACATAACGTATTTTTGAAAAATCCAGACGAGACGAGACTGGTAAATGTTATTATCATGGAACTGTTCAGTCTATTATTGATTTTTATTTCCACTTCACTTTTATCCAGAGACGGAACTATTTGCACTGTATTTATCAATGGGACAATATTCATACAATACTAATAGGCTACCTAGAAATAATCTGTCAGCATACTGTAACTCGCATTAAAGGGGTCACTTGCAAGTCGCAGCAGCACGAATTATGTGCCCAGCAAAATCTGATTAAAATATTATGCGTAATTAACAGTGAGTGGTGGTTTCAGACATTATAGTGCCGCACTCGTACTGACTCTTATTCTGCCTGAAAGAATGAAAAGGCCGTACTGAAGGCGGAGCGATTCGACCAATCAGATGAAAGGAGCGTTTCAGCGCCGCCCACACGTGCGAATGAAATATTGAAGCCATAAACCGATTTTTAAACCCCAAACGAAAAATGAGAAATCGAGTCAAAATCTCATTTTCCGTTTGTTAAACTAAACGGAAACACTATTTTTTTTTCCATTTCTCGTTATTGCATTACAAAAACGAGATGAAACGATCAAAACGTACACGGACCGTACCCACTTTCAAAACCGCGAAAACTGATTTTACACAAAATATACGACCACTCTGCTGATTCTTCTTTCCTCTTCACTGTTTCAAACAGTAAAGAACGTTCACCAATGATGCAAAACATATGAAACGAATCATTACTTCACACCCGACTCACGCTCAAAAAAGAGCAACGAAACTCATCATCCTGGTTTCGGCGATTCAACATCTTCAAACACATTTCCAAGTTAAATACTTTAGAAATAATCCATTAAAGTATAATCTTAACCTTCATTTACTAAAACCAGCTCGGGTCAATTCTGACACTAGGTGTCTCATAGATGGTAACTAGTCTCAAGCAATGAGAAAGATGACATTTGAAACAATGGCATTCGGATCATCTCTAATGCTTCAACGGCAGCTAATACGCGTATTGACTAATGTCACGTGTATATAGTGGTCACAATATCTCTAATCCAATTAGTTATTTATTGAAAGCGTTCTCCAAAGCATGGCAACTTGTAAGCATAGTTTCAGACTGTTTGGAGCATGTCGTTCTGCTGCCGTTCTCTTGGACTATGTAGAATCAACAGAAATGTAAAGTATTCTGATGTTTGTTGTTTAACAAATTAGTTGTCATCAACCGGCCGTACCTGTTTTAAGGCCCGTGTCCCTTTAAACTCCTCCCTGCTGTGAGTGATGACGCGAGCACCGCTGAACAGCTAACGTCACGCGCACACGAATGTTTTCTTGCGAGCCAGAGTACTTCAGACAACAGCTTAATCTCTCATAGTGTTACTAAAACTCAACATATCTTTTTTAGCAGACATAAGCGTTTCATTTAGGTTTATTGTTCACTCATTTAAACGGCTGTTAGGTCGCTACAACACTAAAGAGTGTGTCGTAGCTAATGCTAATGGTGGTATTGGGTATTTCTCGAATTTCTGTTTCATTTCATCAGGCCTCTTCAAACTGACACCGCCGAGAGATTCCAGCGTTAGTTGTCGTTTTGGCAGTCGAGAATGAACTGGATTTTCCCCCTGTCAAAGGGCTCTGGATCAGTCCCTCCTCTGAACAGTTTACAGAAACAAAGACAGAGACAGATCGAGTCTCTCAAAGCTGCTCACTCCAAGTAAGTCTCGCTGAATGGCTGTGTCCCAAACCTAGAGAGCTGAATACCTAGACAGCGTTCAGGTATTCGGGATAGCAACAGAGAGAACGCTAGGATATAGGACAGCCAAAATGAACACAACATCGCGATTTCAGCATTGAGAACACGTGCTCGGTGGTCTGATCAGTGAAATTAATCATCTGGAGTAACCGATCTGTGTTGTTGTTTGTGCGTGCCTGCTGTTTCGGATTAAAATATTAGCTCTTCATAGTTTACTCCAGATCCCTTCTTACTCTACAGGACAGGTCTTAAATTAGTGGCATGATACACATGGTATCTTTTTTTTCTTTCTTTTTTTTTAACAGACTGATAGAGCAATTTTGTTCCTGAGCGGGTTTAACTTCCCTAATTCTGACAGTAACATTTACTAGTCATTCAGAACACACGGATTTTGACCTGTTTACGCAATGATGAGTTCATCAAAATCTGAAATACCTATATTCAGTTTCTAATATGAAGCTGGCAATCTAGTTAACTGTGCCAAGATACCAAAATATATTGACAGTTTCCTGACATGTTTCCCAAAACACTCCATTGAGATTTAAAAACACTCAGATGTTTTTGTCCCTTGTTTATTATTTAAAAAAATGTCATTATTTGTGTGTGACTTAATTTTGTACATGATGTCTCCATAGTCTTGCAGAAATTCAGAAGGATGTAGAGTACAGACTTCCTTTTACTGTCAACAATTCGACTATTAATGTCAATATGTAAGTATAAAAAAATTATTATTTCTATGCATTTATATGAATACATCTGCATGGTTTTGAGTGTGATTTAATATCATTTGACTGTTGCTGTCATTCACAGCTTGCTCCCTCCACAGTTCCCTCAGGAGAAACCAGTGGTCAGCGTGTTTCCACCAGTAGGTCATCATTTAGTAGACAGTAACAATGGAACAATGGTTACCAGCCCACTCATAATTAATGTAAGTTTTTCGTAATTTTATATCACTTTTGTGAAATCTGAAAGTAGTCTTTAGTCAACATGATATCAGAATGATTATTACTCACTTTCATACACGTTCCTGGTCTTATTGTGCATGATTCATCAATTCACATTGTACAAAATAAAAATGTTTGTCTTCATAATCTTTGATCAAAGTGTAATAATGTCACCTTAGCCAGTGTTTCCCTATGTAGGGTCAACTTAAAACATATGTGGTTTGAGTTCAAATATGGTTCACATTTTTTTTCATACATAGTTTCTAATGCTCTAAAAATGATCATCCGTGGATCAGAACCAGCTGATAATTATTTATTTTGATCATATATATGGCATCTCAACTTGCCGATCACACAAAAACTGATCACATTTTTATGACACAAGACATGAACCTTCTCACACCGTGAATATCCTACAAATTTAAAAGACAGAAAATGTTATTTCTTATAAAATAATTCAATATAAAATATGCAGCTGTTATTATACATTTAATAAATGAAAAATAAAAATATAAATACATTAATAATAATTAAACAAATTATGAGTAATTTAATTCAACACATTGTATGTTTAATTTCATTACACCTTGCCAAGTAATTTAAAGCCACTTTCATGATCCAGTCAAGTCATATGCTGGTTTGAGTTGACCATAAAATGCATAGCAATCTAACATGTATTACAGAACAATACAGACAAAAGTTCCATAAACTCAACCATTATACTTTTCTTTCTTTTTTTCCTTTCCACTCAAGTTTGGAATGCATTCAGATTTAGGAAAAGTAATTCAGAGTTTGCTAGATGAGTTTTGGAAAAGTCCTCCTGCCTTGATGTCAGGTCCCACCTTTCCTTAGTGAGTATTTTTCACCATTTTACCAGTATTCATATCCAAGTTAAATCATGTCTAATAAGGAAAATGTCTAATTTGTGTTTTTGTTGTTATGTTCATCTTGTGGCTCAGTATGTACAAACCATCGGGGATGCCTCCTTACCCAACTCAGAGCTTCCATTTTGTTCCTGCCTTCCCACCACAGGATGGTCAGCGGCCTGTCGGCCCTGCCCCAGTGCCACATGCAGGGGTGGAGCCTCAACAAGCCCCTCCGCGACCAGCAGCACCAGCTTATGGACTCATCACAGACCTCCCTCTTCCTGTACCGACTGCTGACTCACAGGTACCTAACAGGCATTCAGTCCGAAATCAGCCAATTGGTTGATTAAGATTACAGTTTCTGTATTTTTACACAGCTATAGACCATTTTGAGGGATGTAAACAATAACAATCTAACGCAACGTTCCTAACGCATTTCCAGTTCTACCTTTTTAATTTCCTGTAACTTTTGAGTAACCAAAAAGGTCCACATTTTGATAAAAACTTATGACAGCCATGTCAACGTTAGTTATGACTGAATCGCCTCTTGGTACTGTTTTGAATAATCCGACGACAAGCAGGAAATGTTAAGGGGTAAATGACATCACCGCTTTGAAATGGTCTATATCAGGGCTGCACAAACTCGGTCCTGGAGGGCCGGTGTCCTGAAGAGTTTAGCTCCAACCCCAATTAAACACACCTGAACCAGCTAATCAAGCTCTTACTAGGCATACTAGAAACTTAAAGGCAGGTGTGTTGAGACAAGTTGGAGCTAAACTCTGCAGGACACCAGCCCTCCAGACCGAGTTTGGGCAGCCCTGGTCTATATGTAGAGACACTAGCACATATTGTGTGTGATGCTGAGTACTTGTGTTCCGAACAATGAAAAAAGACTATGTGAGTTCCCATCTGACAGTTCAGACTGCAACATGTTTTTATACAATTTAAATAAATTTAGAGGTAGTATGTACTAATTTTGACGTTTATATTTATGACTTTTATCTCATATTTTTACTTATGATTATGACAATATTAAGCAATCAGACTAAGAGGTTACAGTATTCACACTGTTAGTCAAGGCAGTGTGGTGCTGTGTAGCTGAATTTAGCAAAAGACTGTGTTGTTGATTAATATGGTGCAGTGCTTTTATGTGCATCAATACTAAGTTCAGTGTGCCATGCCTTATGAAAGTCGCCTTATTTCTGCCAAAAAAGAAGTTGAAATTGAGATAAAACATTGTAAATTATGAGTAATTATGAGATAAAAAGTGGAAATTAGTTGATAAAAAGTCATAATTATGACAAAAAAATATATTGTTTGTTATTATTGAAACTTTCTCATGATTTTAAGATTTTGTCAATTATGGCTTATGTCATACTTAAGTCAAATTTATTACATACTAAGTCATAGTTATACGTTAAAATTATGATATAAAAATTGACTTTTTATGTCTCGTAATTTCAGCTTTTTTATCTAATAATTATGACTTAGTATGTCATAAACTCAATTTCTTATCTTAAATGTATTTCTACATTTTATTCCATAATTATGATTGACCAAAGCATTTTTTCTTATGCGATGGAAATGGGCTTCCAAAACATATATCACACTGAATTTAGTGCTGAATATGCACTATATCTTATTATCAGCATATGCAATATATGAAGCAACATTCAATAATAGAGCACATTACTCAAGCATTAAAAAGTTGTCTACCCAGTCTGATGCACATTCAGCATGAAGTAACAGGCACACAGACACTTTCTCTTCAGTAAATATGAAGCATTGAGTAATGTGAAACAGGAACACCCATAATTCAAGCCACAATAACCTGTAAATGCTTACTTCTTATGCAGTCAGGTCTGAATGGACACATATACAAGATGCCTGAAATCCCAGATACATTTCCAGAACTGTCTGAGATGAGGTATGATGCTTCATGGCATTTCTTTTCTATGTTTCAGGTATAGTACTAATACATCCCAATTACTTTTGTCTGTCCGTACAAAATATATTTTATTTGAACATATGAATTTGATATTCGTCACATTCTCTCATCTTTCTGGTGGGTTTGTCTGTTTGTAATCTCCTAGTAATTCTCAGCTGAAGGACATGAGTGATCAAGATGACATGCTGTTGGAGTTCTTCATGTGTCTGCCTCAGCTCAAACAAGTAACCTCTGACAAAGAGGAACTGGTCAACAGCATTGTGGAGATGGCCAGTGAGTTTTCTGAGCTAGTTACTAACCTCTAAATAAATTTTAGACTAAAGTGGGATCAGTGGGATTTGTGTTGTAAGTAAGTAATACACAGATTATTTGAATCATAAAGCTAGTCCTTAAAACTATAAACTCACACATTCAACGTAGATCAGATCAGTGTCTTTGGAGGTTTGCAAATAATAGAAGCAATATGTCTTACTTGCAGAGAAGAACCTACAACTCGAGCCTCAACTGGAGAACAAGAGACAAGAGATGTTGTGTAAAGTATGTACTTTCACAAATACTGAAACAAATGCTTGAGTCAAAGAGCCTGTGCATTTTCACAAGTTGTCTCAGACTTTTGGACCCCACTGTACGTTACAATCTTGTCAATATCTTTCCTTTTGAGAATGTTAACAATGAGAATGTTTTGTTTTTTTACTGTAGTATGAACAGTTAACCCAGATGAAGTCTGCATTTGAAACCAAAATGCAAAGGCAACATGAGCTGAGTGAGGTAAAACACGCATGAAAATAATTTATCATTCGCATGTGATTGTGACAAGAAGTCCGTTGGACAAGGAAATGGAAAATATAGTATTGTAGTATTTATCTTGTGTAATATTCAAAATTTCAAACACAAAAGTGTTGTCTTTGTTTTTTCTGCTTCCATATTGTGTTTTGCTTTTCTTTTTTTTTTATCCAGTTACATTTGGCTCAGGTTAATTGTTGAATGAACTGGACTAGACAAAATATGATTGCATTTATTTAATCAAAAATACAGTAAAAAGAGTAATATTTTGAAATATTACTATTGTTTTGTATTTTAATATATTTTAAGATTTGGTTTATTCTTTTAATTGCAAAGGTAAATTTTCAGCAGCCATTACTCTAGTCTTTAACCGTGCTTAATTATTATCAATTGTACTCCATTATTAATAATGTTAATATTAATAATTATATTAATAATAATTAACATGTTCCTGTGGCTCAGTGGTAGAGCATTGCGTTAGCAGCACAAAAGGTCGTGGGTTCGATTCCCAGGGAACACACATACTGGTAAAAAATTTATAGCCTGAATGCACTGTAAGTCGCTTTGGATAAAAGCGTCTGCATAAATTATTAATAGATTTTTTATAAATGTCTTTGCTTTCACTTTTGATCAATTTAATTGTGTCCTTTCCGAATAGAAGTATTAATTCTTTCCTCTTATTTATTTATTTATTTTTTTAAATCTTACTTACTCCAAACTTTTGAATGCTAGCCTGTCACAGTTTCCACAAAAATATAAAGCTGCACAACTGTTTTCAACATTGGTTAATAGTAAGAAATGTTCAGCATATTAATATAATTTCTAAAGGATCATGTGTCACTGAAGACTGAAGTAATGGCTGCTAAAAATGCCGGGGTTTTTTTTGTTTTTTTAAATGTTCACTTTGATTTTCCTTTGCCAGAGCTGCAGTCTGAGCGCACTGCAGGCTAGATTAAAGGTAGCAGCCCATCAGGCCGAAGAGGAGTCTGAGGAGACAGCAGAGAACTTCCTAGAAGGAAAGACAGAGATTGACGACTTCTTAGCCAGCTTCATGGAAAAGAGAACGGTATTAAAGCAATATTCCATATAAAACAATAAACAAATGTTTAAACACAGATGTATGGTACGCATCTTTCTATTGAGAATCCTTAGATTTATACATTTCATAAGACTAGTGTGATGTCCATGAGACTTTTATGTTCTGCCACAACTTTCTGTTACAACAAGTAGTCAACACAGGAACACAGCTATGTTTGTTAAGCCATTCCATTAGGTATTATCATATGGTCTGATATGAAATAGGTGTGCACTTTCTGAAAGTTAACATGATGATGATTTAACCTTCTTTTTCAGCTTTGCCATTGCAGAAGAGCCAAAGAGGAAAAGCTCCAGCAATGCATGAACACACATGGACAGTACCCTACCACACATTAGATTGAATGTCCCAGAAAGGTAATTGATATTTTCTTCAGACTGATTTACTAATGGTAAGAAAGTGTTAACTCTCACGTTGATTTAAAACATTAAATAGTCTTTTTATCACAGGTTTGGGATCAATCTACCAGCAGATGGGTGGGCTTGAGACAAGCAGCACATCTTGTGGCCTACAGCCTTGATTGGGCAAACCTAGATACATATGAAAAAGAGATTTTGGCATCATTATTTACTGAAATCAAAGTGATTTTTGCACAGAATTTCCAAAAGTGTTACGCGATCCCTGGTTGAGTAAGACCAGATGTGAGTACGTCTGGATGTGCCCAGTCTGGCTGTGACCCAAAGACTGTAATCAGAGCAAAGCAATCTGTTCTTAATAGTGTTCAGAAACAGGCTGAGTTCTAAGCTTATTAGTTCAGTTTGAGTTAATGTGACAAATGGGGTTGGGCCTTGTATGCACTTGAAGATGAATTTTGAAAACTGAAAAATCTTAATGCTGCCGACAAAAACATACTGTATTTAATAATGTTGATAAAAGCCTTTATTATAATTAGACACTGTATTATATGTTTATTTCATTTGATGGGTTAATAAAACATTTAGAATAATCCCTGCTATGGTTTAAGTGTGGTTTTGCGTCTTCAATAACATTAATACCATTAGACACCAGAGGTATATGCACAATATATCGGTACCATATCAGTTGTGAGTTTTGTTTTGTTTTTTGATGATGGTCAGTACTGAACATTTAATTGTGCTCATTTTCCCTACTTTTAAATTCAGATTATGTCTGCAAAAACCAACTTTATAAACACTTATAATTTAATAATGTGATTTGAGTAATATTCAAATCTGAAAACAAATATCCATTTCTCATACTCTACGTTATGTTGTAATGCCTAAACTCATCTGTAGTATTTAACCATTGTGCTGTGTTAAAAATACTTTACCCTAATTTGGTGTTCCTGGAAAAATGGACAGCTTATTAAAATGTGCTTGTAAATGCTGTATTATGACCAAATCTTGGATTCCATTTTTTTTGTCAACTTGTTTTCTTTCAGTTAGCACAGATTTTGTAAGCCTCATTGATCTGAGAATTATGCACCCCAGCCTTTGATCTTTCCACAAATGATGCTTAAACTCCGCTTAACGGGATAGTTCACCCAAAAATGAAAATTCTGTCATTAATTACTCACCCTCATGTCGTTCCAAACCCGTAAGACATTGTTAAATGTCCATCTTCGGAACACAAATTAAGATGTTTTTGATGAAATCCGAGCTTTCTGATCCTCCATAGAGAGCAACGCAACTACCACGTTCAAGGCCCAGAAAGGTAGTAAGGACATTAAAATAGTCAATGTGACATGAGTGATTCAACCATAATTTTATGAAGCTACGAGAATACTTTTTGTACAATATTTAGTTATTATATAAACAATTTTTGTAGGCTGGTCATCTCTGATCAGGAACACCACAAGTGTAACAAGGTGTGGGGAAAGAAAAAAAAAAAAGTAAAAAAATTATCAAAATTTTTCTGGGAAGCTTTTATGCCCTGTGTGAGCAAAGTCAGTTCGTTTTAGTCCAATGCAATACAATAACATTAACATTTTCAGAAAAAGGAAAATCCTCTTTGTGTCAAAATGACCGGGACACAACATGAGGGTTAAAAGGAATTATTTTTTGTGTTTATTTTTAATATATTTTGACAAAATATTATTCCATTTTAAATTTGGCCATTTATCAGTTATCAGCCATAAACTCAAAATAATTATTGGCTTACCAGTAGCAGCCAGAATTTTATGAGTGCATCCACAAGAGCTCAGTTTCTGCTAAAACAGTGAAATGTGCAAAGAAAACCAAGCCATTCGTAAGTTGTCTTCATGAAGAGTGTAAACACTTTGTAAATGCTCCTTTCAAAGCACTTCAGGGAAGCGTTTGACTTGTTTGTCCAACAATGCAAGAAGGAGTAGAAGTGTTTAGGAAACCTGTTTGGAAAAAAAAATCATATTGCCGTTTCACGTTTAAAATTGTTCATCCAAAATTTTAAAAATTGGCTCCAGATATGCTGTAGTTTTGTTTGCTGTTTGGCAAACACTTTATTGAGAGCATTTGCCTTAGAAATGTAGATATTCATAAGTTCCAGACAAATTGTTTAACATCTACTGCTTTAGCTTAATTGGTAATCACATGGATGTGTGAGGGATTGATTGTCTATATGTCAGAGTATGCCTACAGTTACAGAAATGGGAAGTAAATGTAGTGTGGGTGCCATACAGCTCTTGGTTCCATAGCCTATAGTTCTTGTTTTCACATGTAAAGGAAATTCTCATCACTTCCATTTAAGATTTTTTAAACACACAGGTGGGAATCTGATGGTCATAATAGGCACAGTCCAATTTCCATGAATATATGGGCTATGATCGGAATGAAATTCTAGCATACGCCATGCTGCCTGCTGTTTTTTTTTTACAAATAACGTGAAATTAGAATGCAGTATGCAGTGCTATACGGTCAAATAAAACTTGCATTATATTTCCCAACCCAAATATTAAAAAAGAAATAAAAACCTGATAGAAGATATTCCTTCCATTTTTTGTATTGCTTTGTGGGACACAGCATTTTAAGCAGTGTGTATTTTGGCCAAAAAAGTTAATATTTAGAACGGAAGCTCGTTTCCACCATGGGATTTAAAAAAAGCAATTCCAAGTTTGTATCTCACAATTAAGACTTTTTTTCATAATTGTAAAATATAAAGTCAGAATTATGAGATAAGAATTTGCAATTGCGAGTAACAAAAAGTCAGAACTGTTAGATAAAACTATGGTGGAAACAAAACAATTTGCGAGATGTAAACCCAAGAGTTGTGAGAAAAACAGTCCGAATTGTAAGTAATAAAAGACAAAATTGTGAGACAAAAGGTCACATTTAACTTTTTTTAATCGCATGGCTGAAACAAGCTTCCATAATAATTCTGGGTTATCTGATATATGTTCTGTGTATTAGTATGAATAGTATGGTAATATGCTGTTCCGAGCATAGCTATGGAAGATGTCAAGACAAAAAATGACTGACGGCTTAAAGGATCAGACAGTAAAATACAGAGTCAAACCATAACCTAAAATACTATACAAAAAATAAGAATTTACTATAATAGAATAAGGTCTTATTGCCAGACCATCTTGGATATGTGTACTTGTTCACATACTTAAATATAAATTCACACACAGATTAAAAAAATTAAAATAACATTAAAAAACCCAGCAGTTCCCAGTTTGGTAGTCGTTACTGTGCTTTTATCCCTCATTGTCACCAGTTCTGTTTTAGTTCAGGCGTTTGCTTTGACCACCTCGTCAGAATCAGGGTCCTTAGTGTCGTCTCCACCACTAGAGGAGTAGCTGCTGAGGTCAGCCACACCCGACTCGAAATCACTGCAGGTTGAAAGGTCATCAGGGTCACCGTTCTTGTGTGGGGCTGCTAACTGTAGCGGCAGTGTGAAGGAAGGAGTGTTTTTCTCGCTTCTTGGGGCGGTGAAGTAGTCTAGAGGGCTGCTGAGTTCGCTCTCGGTTGGAATTGGACGTTGGACACGTTCAGACAACTTGTTGGTCTTCTTCCTCTCCCCTGAAATTTTCCTTTCCTTCAGTTGGACAAGTCTCTGTGTAAATACATTCGAAGAGGACGAGGTTGGCAAGTTTTACATTGGTGCAGCAAAAAGAAGGAACTAATTCAATTCTATTGGGATAATGTTTGAAATAAGGGAGTCCATACATCCTCCATTTCTAAATTGCCTAAAATGTACAAGTTTTGGCTTTGTTTTCCAATTGACAGTCTCTCTACAGTCCTCATACATGATACGTACACGTATTTGCATTGCTTTGACTGTTCTCTGTAGATCCTTCTCTCAAGACTCGATTGGTCAATTATGTACAATTTAGGCAATTTAGAAATTATGACCAGCAAATGTCCAGGAAAAAGAGGACGTATAGTCACCCTAATAAAATGGAACACTAGTATACTACATAGTAAACTTGTAATGTGTAATGTGGGAATGAATTGTGCACCCATCCTCTATTTTTTAAATGCTTGATGATGTGATATTTATGCATGCATGTGTATGCCTTGTCCAGCGTCCGTCTCCCGTGGTACCTCCTGGTGGGAGCTAAGCTCCTCCTCCAATTGTTGTGACTCCTCCCTCACTGCGTTCAGGCAATCGGCTGGAGATTGGTGTGAGGCCACACTTTTCTCTGCACGGCCGTACATTCCCTTCCAAAACCTAGAACATCATTTTCAGTTGATGAATCCTCTGTTGCACAAAGTTACCCGACAAACTCATTTTATTCGCTTTGCAAAAACATATTGCATTTAAGACAGCAATAAAAGACTTCGGGGGGGGAGCTTTGTCTTGGTCACTACATCATTAGAAAATGTTTACGTTGTGTTTTATTGACTTTCTTAAGCATATTAATTGATTTTTCAGCCAATGTGATTTGGATGAATGAACAAAGAAAATTGCAGTTATCATATTATGGTAGGCTTTTTGTATTCTCTTGATCTAGATTGCATGTTCTCCCTGTGTTGGCGTTTTATTTTAGTATTATTTACTATTATTACTATTAGTATAAGTAATAATACTAATTCTATGGTACTATTTATTAATATTTTAAATTAGCTTTTATTTTTATATTGTCAATTCACATTATGTTAAGTGTAAAAATATGTGCCAGTTGGGCAGGAAAAATAATCTTGTTTTGTCTATTTTTCTTGCCAAATGGCAGATATTTTGTCTTGCTTAAGTTTTGTCTTAGCAAAAACTTACTAACAACATTTTGATAAATTTTTCAGAAAACAAGTTAATATCTCAAGTCATTTTGCTTCTCAAGTAAATGCATGTTGATTCAAAAATGTTTAGATATTTATACTAGAAAAAGACAAAAATGCTAATGCTTTTTTTTTAACAGTGTATTCAAATCTGCCATGTAGAAGTTTAGTCGTAAGTCTTTTTCACCAATGTTAAGTGTAATACAATGGTTTAATACAATTTTTCTGTGCTGTTGTTAACAAGTAAAACGGAGTCATTGATTCACTGATCCATTGTCACACAGCCACCAGACGACATACCCAAAAAAGGTCCACCTTTTAATTTTCAAGACTACTTTCCACCTAAAACTCCACTGGAACACACTTGTTTTTGATCAGGAACATGGAGGCTGAAGGTCAAGTTCACCCATCTAAACGCATCCCAAAGGTAATGCTTCTTTTTCATATCAACAGTTATTTGTTGAACTTTTTGAAGAATACAGGCATCTTTGAGATTGGATTAGCCTAAATTAAATCATTAAAACACTAGTGATGAAGTCAAACAACCGCTCTTATAAGGTAACAAATCTTTCTCTCAAGTCCACTAAAGTGCCTTGGTGGAAATTAACAAGTGTGTTTATTCCTTGTTTAATTCTAATTTAAATAAATCAACACCTCTTTCTGTTATTTTCTTATTCTTACAGTATGGCGCTTTGTCATCTCTGAGCCAATTCGGAAAGAAGCATGACTATTATACAACAGGAATGTGAAAGAAAGTGTAATGATCGTACAGAGATAATTCAGTTCGGTTGACTTACTTGAAGCAGTAGGCAGTGGTGAGAGGTTTCAGAACACCCTGTGTCTGACTGTGGTCTGTCCTGTATAGAGGGTTTGTGTATTCAGCCCTGTTCTCCCACAGGTGCGGCCACAAAGAGTGTGTTCGCTCTTGTAACCTGCATAGTTCACAAAGAGGGAGATTGAATGAGTAAACTAGCACATAAAGGTAATGAAACCAAGATGGTCCAACGGTTACAACAAGAAGTTACATTTCCTTTTGTTTGGAACTAGATTCTATACCACATCTATACAAAAAAAACAAATTGAGATGAGAAATTTTTTTTTAAGTAGGTATACTATTGACATGTTTATCTGGTCCACTTTGCAGGTTGGTCTGGTTAGAATGCCCACTTGACAGGAAAAGACCATTTAAAGCATTGGTCTCAAACTCAATTCCTGGAGGGCCACAGCTCTGCACAGTTTTGCTCCAACCCTAACCAAACACACCTGATCCAGCTAATCAAGGTCTTCAGGATCACACTAGATTTCCAAGCAGATGTGATTTGGAGCTGGTTGGAGCTAAAGTCTGGTCATCTCTGAGCCAATTCGGAAAGAAGCATGACTATTATACAACAGGAATGTGAAAGAAAGTGTAATGATCGTACAGAGATAATTCAGTTCGGTTGACTTACTTGAAGCAGTAGGCAGTGGTGAGAGGTTTCAGAACACCCTGTGTCTGACTGTGGTCTGTCCTGTATAGAGGGTTTGTGTATTCAGCCCTGTTCTCCCACAGGTGCGGCCACAAAGAGTGTGTTCGCTCTTGTAACCTGCATAGTTCACAAAGAGGGAGATTGAATGAGTAAACTAGCACATAAAGGTAATGAAACCAAGATGGTCCAACGGTTACAACAAGAAGTTACATTTCCTTTTGTTTGGAACTAGATTCTATACCACATCTATACAAAAAAAACAAATTGAGATGAGAAATTTTTTTTTAAGTAGGTATACTATTGACATGTTTATCTGGTCCACTTTGCAGGTTGGTCTGGTTAGAATGCCCACTTGACAGGAAAAGACCATTTAAAGCATTGGTCTCAAACTCAATTCCTGGAGGGCCACAGCTCTGCACAGTTTTGCTCCAACCCTAATCAAACACACCTGATCCAGCGAATCAAGGTCTTCAGGATCACACTAGAAACTTCCAAGCAGATGTGATTGGGAGCTGGTTGGAGCTAAAGTCTGCAGAGCTGTGGCCCTCCAGGAATTGAGTTTGAGACCACTGATTTAAACAGATGAACCAGACCATATTTTTGGTTTTGCTTTGTTTTTAGTAATGCTAGACACATACTAGTTCTTCTTCTTCTTGCACACCAAGCCATTGATCATTCTGCTTTTCACACTGCTGGCACTAGTCAGACTTTCATCGGTGGCTTTTTGGCCAACTGATCATGTTGAATTGGATGTGAGAGACTCTGATTGGCTGTTCAGCTTAGAGAACCAATGTAAGAGAAGAAAAAGTGATGAAAGCAAGCCAAAAAAAAAAGTTGAGCAAGACTTTCCCTACATTCAAATATGCCTACTTCCCTACTATATAGTAGGTTGGAAACAGTATGTGAGACAAGTAGTATGTCCAAATTCATAGTATTTGTAAAACAATAGGCGTTGTGAGATTCTGAAGTGTGCCTCTGATGAACTCTTTACTAACCCAGGAGGCCACAGTGAAGTGATGCGAGTCATGCGACTGATACTGGTAGATCACATGACAATGACAACATATAAAAACCTGCATTGCTTACGAGACGTTGTTGCTACAGCTGCTCAAGCGCGGAGAAAATGACAGCGTACAACTGGCTGAGGGCAGAAATATGCTTATTTGATACAGTCCATCAGCGGTCGTGGGCTGGGCCTGAGCAATATGACATCATACTGCTCAGATAATCAAAACGGCTTGATAGTTGAGACTTTTTAGATTTTTGGGGCATAAAAAAAAAGAGAAGTGAATTGAGTTTTATCTTTGTAGGGTGTTTGTGTCCACACACTGGACACATTTATATCCGATGTCCCCTTTAACGGTTGTGAAGTAAGTATAGTACCTACTAGGCTAAATGTGATTTTTAACACAGCGTATGTGTGTATCCAGTCTTAGCTCGTTCGTTTCTGAATGACAAATACGGACTACTGCCACCTGCTGGTATGGAGAGTTATTTCCTCTCATGCAGACACAGAACTTACAAACTAGTTGGCTGTAGTGTTTGCTGTGTGTTCAAGCACAACTTTTGGTCGAGAGTGTTGGTTTGGTGCTTTAGGAGCTCTCATAATATCAGCTTAAAACATGATTTTGTTTCCTGGCTGGATGTTTTTGTGACTGTGGTTCATCTATACTAGTACATCTGAAACCATCTCAGTTCAAGAAGTAGTTGATTTCTGTCAAAATCAGAACCAAGTTATCCTACATGATCTAAAATTTTGAGCTGCAGTTGCACAAGCAGCTGGTGCGAGTAGAAGCCTGGCAAATTTTGCTGAACCTGTTCCCCCCTTATTTCTCACTGCAATCTCTAGTTATAAAATTAGCAATTGTATTTTTTTTTTTACCTCAAATCTCTCCTTTCTTTCTGGCAATTGCCGATGAAGTTCCCATTCTGGCAGGAGTAGATATGTGTGTGTAGCTGTATGAGGAATCGCTCATTGAACTCAAATGCACATGGGAACTGCTGCATCAACTGCCACACGCACTCCAGAAACTGGTCCATGACTGGAGAAACCTCCTTAGGGTCACCATCAAGGTGAGCATACCTGTAGAAGATTTTATATAATAAATGAATTTGTAAATAGTAATGGTATAGTCCATCATCCAACCTTTCACCACCAATCTTTCTTTTCTCAGATTTCACTGGCACTTTTGGATATTCCAACTTGGTGCGTCACATTACAAAACAAGCAAGAACCAGTGGTGTTTGCTGTCACTGACGTGCCAAGTTTGAATGTGCACATATGTTAATTACTTTTCATGAATGAATAACAACTTAAACATTACACAAAGTTATCATTTGGCTTTAGAAGACTTTGAATATGTTATAGTCACTGTAAGCTTTTGCTATACGGGAAAAGGCAGCTTAAGCATTCTTGAAAATTTCTCCTTTTCTGTTCCATGTAAGAAAATGTTCATATTTGGGAAAACTGACTATGTAACATATCATGATTGGAGTGCAGAGATTCACCTAAAGCTTAGATACGCAGAGCCTAACATTGTATACTGCATGACTGATGGTTTAGTGACAGTATTAGCTATGGATTCAGGAATGAGACTTTTCTTGTTTCGCATGTTATCCATGCACAACATACACAGTAGACGAGATTCACAGAAAGCTTGAATTCAATTATGCAATTCAACTAATTAAAATTAACTGCAAGTTGTACGTGGTGTCCAACATGTGAGGCCAGAAACATGCAAATTGAACCTGTGGGAAAACTTGTGTCCAAATGATACCCAGTCCTTCTCAATCAGAACCTACAAGAAACAAGACTTGTGTTCAAAATAGAAAAAACATGTTACATATTTAGTCTTAGATGATGTTGGACTAGCACTGTTTAAAAAATCAAAGCAAAATGGATCAGTCATCAATGAAGTTATTACCATCAGTCCTTTGATAGTTCTGTAGTATGGATCCAGAAGCACACTAGCCACCGAACAGGCCTGAGCTGTTCTGTCCCACCCGTCTGAACAGTGCACCAAAACACTCACTCCATCCTCCGCCACTGCCTGACAACATAGATATGAATGGAAGAATACATGTGTGATCATATCATACTTATCATATTGTTTGTACTTAGGTTTTTTTACTCGGATGTTTTTGGGCATGTTTCCAACATGAGATAATGCCATGTTTTATTAGATATGTAATTTCCATGATTTTATCCATGATTTACATCCATGATTTACAAATGTAATTTCCTTTTCTAATCACTTGTGATAACAGAGCATGGCCTTTCAAAAACCATATGTAAAAACTTTTAAAAAGTCTTGCCTTTGCAATGAAGACTCCAGCATCTAGTACAGCTTTGATGTGTTTTAGCCACCCAGAGTTCTCCAGACCCCACAGGAAATCACTCATGGAGGGAGCAGCGAGTTCACCAACTGCGAGACAGAAAAGGTTCATTTTTCATATGGACAACAAGTCAACACCAGACAAGTATCTGCTGGTATGAAAGTAATGCAGATTAATCTGTTTACCATCTATAAGCTTCTGTTGGCTGTTCCTCATGACATGGATGTTTTCTATGCCAATGAACTGTAGTTTTATGTTAGTGTAATGGTCTTCATTCTCGTAGCCCTTCCCTGCAGCACGATTAGCCATGGCATTTAGCTGGAAATAGTTACAGACAGTGTTTCAACGTCACAATACTGCTGGTATTTATGATTATTTTCAAAATATCAACATTATATTACGACATTATGAGATTGGGGGGGTGCTTCATGTAATGCAAAAAAAAAGAAAAGCTTTTAATTACCTTTAATTATATGCACAAAGCCAAAGCCATTTATGTATATATATATATATATATATATAT
>NW_015536800.1:3368600-3371970 GCF_001515605.1 Sinocyclocheilus anshuiensis | reverse complement strand
ATATAGTATATACACATGCATTAAAGTGAAGTTTCAGTAACAACTTTTGCATTGCTACAAATAATGGTATTTCAAATAATTGCTGTCCTTTTGAACTTTCTATTCATCAAAAAAGTTTCACGGTTTCTATGAGACAACTTTCAAATGACCCCGTCTAAATCTCAACAGCTTGTCCAACCTGTCCTTTCACTTATTGTTTTGTGATCTCTCACCTTTGGCCTTGTGTCCACCACATACATGAACTCGCTGACAGGGTTTGACTTCATAATGGCCTGCAGCATCTGCTCATCATCTGAGGAGCGTGCACTGAAGCCAGTAAGAGGCTGACTGCTCCGGCAGATTGATGCCTAGAAAACCAATGGTGTAAGCATTTAAAAATAGAAAAGTGGGGAGGAGAAGACAATGAAAAGATTTGGCTTAACATATTAAGCTTGATATAAAAAATAAAAGTCTACAATGGTTTGATCTTGAGTTCAAAGGAGTGTCCTTGTTTTTGCACTTACACTGGTGTCTCTGTGGAAGTAGGAGAGAACAGGAAGACGCCCTCGACTCCGGAACTTGGCACTGCCCACAATGACAGCAGGGGAGGCTGACTTTGGCACAAACAGCTCTGACGGGTAAGTGTCACACAACTGCCAATCAGAATATTCTGATTAGAACTATTGTTTTACATTCTTGTGGTCAACAGTTGCCCTGTTTATTTATTAACACACATTCTTAGGGCTCATTCAGGACACATTTACACATGCTTTATGTGCAAGGTTCATCGAAAATTCATTAAAATATAATAATTTGCTCTGCCTCTGAGCAACTTTTATTTTCTGTTACTGAAGAAACATAAAAGAGCGATTTCTCAATTTATGTTCCATAAAAGAAAGTAAGTAAGTAATAGTCTTGGAACTACATGATATCAAAAGTACCTCTTAAAGTACTTAAAGTACAGTCTTCTACCTTTGTTTTTCACAGTGTAATTTAAGGCGCAAACTCAAACACTGATCTCTGAAATTTTGTGGAAAAGGAAATCATGGTTATTGACCCTGAGCATGAACAGGCATTTGATCAAATATTTACTCTGTACTCATGATTGGCTGCTGTGACATGCCAGAGGTTGCAGGGTATTCCCATTCGACTGAATTCTGCCTTCAGGTTGATGAAGCCCCATGCCTTTTCCCTTAATTCTTTATCCAGGTTGGGGTTAAAAGAGAAACAAAACAGCTCTCCATAGCGTTCTGCAAAAAAAAAAAAATAAACAGTAAGAGAGAGACATTAATGAGTGTGTAGCTCTCATGGGTGAAATTCACAAAGCTGCATAGAATTGTGCTCTGACGTTGTTTGAATTTCACAGACAGTGTATTTTCATAATGAACTGTGATGCCACGGCTAAGACCTTGGATTGTCTAAGCAAAAAAGACACAGTGTTCACTTTTCACAGAAGAAAATGCAAATATATGAATCATTATTCATGCTTCGCCAAATCATATGCGAGTAAATCTGTAATGTGTTACCCTGATGGTCCTTCGTCTAGGACCTTGTGCACATCTCTATATGAGTATTGGCCATGTTTTATGGACAAGCCACTTAATTAACAGTCAGATTAATTAACTAAGCCACAAATCAGATTTTGGTACTTCAAGTAGATTCTTATATGTGACCCTGGACCACAAAACCAGTCATAAGGGTCAATTTTCAGAAATTAAGATTTATACATCATCTGAAATCGGAATAAATAAGCTTTCCATTGATGTATGGTTTGTTAGGATCGGACAATATTTGGCCGAGATACAACTACTTGAAAATCTGGAATCTGAGGGTGCAAAAAAATCTAAATATTGAGAAAATCGCCTTTAAAGTTGTCCAAATGAAGTTCTTAGCAATGCATATTACTAATCAAAAATTAAGTTTTAATATATTTACAGTAGGAAATTTACAAAATATCTTCATGGAACATGATCTTTACTGAATATCCTAATGATTTTTTGGCATAAAAGAAAAATCTGTAATTTTGACCCATACAATGTATTTTTGGCTATTGCTACAAATATACCCCAGCGACTTAAGACTGGTTTTGTGGTCCAGGGTCACATATTATTATCGTAGTTTTTTTTTAAAGGATATACTTTCTTTCTGATCATGGAAAAAAAATGATTAACACTTTACACATTTTCACATTTTAATACTAAATAATAGTAATATGAATGAAAGCAAGCATATATTTTGCACTTGACTTTTTAAGAACACTCTGAAAGCATCATGTTTAGCATTCACAACTGTGTGATTTTTGCTCATTTTACTTTACCTGGGCGTGAAAGCCGAGTGAGGGAGGCCAGCACATCTAAACAGTCCTTCTCCTGTGGGATCAGCAGTCGGTAAACATGGAAGTTCTTACAGCGGATAATGAGAGGACTTCCTGATGAGTTTGTTGGGAGTCTCTCCACATTGTATATCAAACTGTGCAGAACCTAGAGAAGCAAGAGAGATCCTTAGTGGCTGAGAAACTCTGGATTCATATTCATATTTTAAGAACCTTCTTGTTTAGACAAAGATACACAGTAAGTTATATATATATATATATATATACAGTGGCGTGAAAAAGTGTTGGCCCCCTTCCTGATTTCTTATTTTTTTGCATGTTTGTCACACTTTAATGTTTCAGATCATCAAACAAATTTAAATATTAGTCAAAGATAACACAAATAAACACAACATGCAGTTTTTAAATGAAGGTTTTTATTATTAAGGGAAAACAAAATCCAAAACTACATGGCCCTGTGTGAAGAAGTGTTTGCCCCCCTGTTAAAACTGTGGTTTATCACACCTGAGTTCAATTTCTCTAGCCACACCCAGGCCTGATTACTGCCACACCTGTTCGCAATCAAGAAATCTCTTAAATAGGACCTGCCTGACAAAGTGAAGTAGACCAAAAGATCCTCAAAAGCTAGACATCATGCCGAGATCCAAAGAAATTCAGAAACAAATGAGAAAGAAAGTAATTGAGATCTATCAGTCTGGAAAAGGTTATAAAGCCATTTCTAAAGCTTTGGGACTCCAGCGAACCACAGTGAGAGCCATTATTCACAAATGGCAAAAACATGGAACAGTGGAGAACCTTCCCAGGAGTGGCCGGCCAACCAAAATTACCCCAAGAGCACAGCGACGACTCATCCAAGAGGTCACAAAAGACCCCACAACAACATCCAAAGAACTGCAGGCCTCACTTGCCTCAGTTAAGGTCAGTGTTCATGACTCCACCATAAGAAAGAGACTGGGCAAAAATGGTCTGCATGGCAGAGTTCCAAGACGAAAACCACTGCTGAGCAAAAAGAACATAAAGGCTCATCTCAGTTTTGCCAGAAAACATCTTGATGATCCC
>NW_015536800.1:3365605-3365814 GCF_001515605.1 Sinocyclocheilus anshuiensis | reverse complement strand
TATATATATATATATATATATATATATACACACACCCATGTTAAGTGGTATATTACTACCCAGCTCTTTACAATTGGATATATTTAACAGAAATTCAACTGCTTGATTGCTTGTATCATCACAAAATGTGAGTAATGTCAATGATAAACAGACAAACACAGATAAATCGATTTTCTGTGTTAAAATTTGAGTTAGCCATAAAAATAAAA
>NW_015536800.1:3363613-3365138 GCF_001515605.1 Sinocyclocheilus anshuiensis | reverse complement strand
TTAAAATTTGAGTTAGCCAAAAAAATAAAATAAAATAAAACAAGGAAGGAAGAAGCTTGATTGTCTGCATGAAAGGGTTTCAATTCCTACCCAGGTCTCTTTGCGGGCCTCCGAGTTCTCTACAAATATAGTGTGAGTAGAGGAAAGGTATAATGTTCCCACCGAAGATTTCCTGCGGGTCAGTCTATCAATCATACGCACATTCTCCACCTGAAAAAAAGCAACATACAATCTTTTTTTTCTTTCTAAAAACCAACCTTGTGATGTACATTATATGTTATCAATTGTAACAGGATGTCAATTATTTTGCAATCATAACACCAAGCTTCTCTTTTTCCCCAGCTTGGCATTATTCTAAAACATTCAAGTAGTATTATGAAATGAAGGATAGCTAGGGATAGATCACGTATGTACTTGTCCTAACCTTGAATACATTAAAATCATAAAATATCATACCACAGAGTATGTTTTTAAAATGAAATGGTAAGATCTGCTCAGTTCTCATGCTGCATCAGTAGTGCTGAGGCTGAACCATTATTCAGATCTTGTTACAAGGCACTAGATGAAGGAAGATGGGGGCTGCATTGTGGCCTATCACTGGGCATATTCTGTCAAACCATTTATTTTCAAAGAAAATTCATTCGGTAAACAAACATTGCGTTTTAAAAAGCATTATGTCATTCAAAACGAATGCGATCTAGAGGATGAACGCTGTATTGCGAGCGTTTATTAAATACCCGGACATAAAGGACATCAGCAGTACCTTTGGTGTTCTGATGTGCTCCATCCTAGAGACGCCTGTCCAAATGATGCGCAGGAAATTAATCCGGACCGACTGGGGAATCGGGTCTTTTTCAGATCAGAAGAACAGAGCAATTCGTCGCATGTTGGTTAAAAGAACATCATTTGATAATGGGATGGCCCGCAGGTACTGTAACTCAAGCCATGGCTCTGGTCTAAGTGCAGAGATCCGCTGTGCGCTCAGACTGGTACACGGTGGACAACACAGAGCGCACACACACACACACACACACACACACTCTCACTCTCACACACACACACACACACACACGCTCTACGAATCATACTATGGCGAAGGACAGGCTCATGAATATTACGTAAATTGTGTGACGTTAGTCCAATAGTTTTCTCTGATTGGTTGAAAGGCAGACAACGATAGGTGTGCTTTAGTCAGAGGGCGAATTAACGATTCTCACTTTGAGGAAGGTTTGGTTTATTCAGTTTAATGAAGGTACGTGACTGGACGCTTTAGGAAGGTAACCAAGCAACCGTCACAAAGAACTATTTAATATTTATGACCCAATCCCTCGCCGTAGTAGGATTTGTATATCGCATTACCTTGGATTATTTCACAACAGCGCACGCGCAAGCATCTCGTCCGTATCCCCATATTGAAACATACAAACTATCGCCCTTGAAATGAATGAAGACTAAGGACAAGGTGGTAGATAATGGTTGTATTTTAAGAGATACTCTATATAAGGTTCTGAATATCGATATATAG
>NW_015536800.1:3359765-3363572 GCF_001515605.1 Sinocyclocheilus anshuiensis | reverse complement strand
ATTTTTTTTTTTAAATATATATTATATTTTCTACTTAAATAAACTAAGTTTAACATTAGTTAAAAATTAACTAATGATCTGTTGGTGAGGCCATTTAATCTGTCCAGTCCCATTTACTTTGATCAGTGTCAGAAGAGGTGCTGTTTATAATCAAAGCTGAATTATTTTGGTTGAGTTCAAATCTTTTCTGTTTTTATGACTGTGCAGATTAACTCTTGCTAGACAAATTTCTCCCACCCAATTCCCTTTATTATAATGGGACAGAAATAAAACAGCTTAATTTGCTCAACACTGGAAAACTAGACATCATATATAGGTTTATGTAACTGACCTCCAGTCTGGCATGTCCTTCTTTGTTACATTTGTTGATTATGATTGATTGTTTTAAATGTTTACTTTTGTGTACTTTGTTGAGTTTTTTTTTCAAGATTGTTTTGGACGTCTGGTAAATAGGAGACAAACGAAAAGACAGAAATTAATAAAAGAATATGACAACATACATTTTGAACACTTTGATCTTTTTCATGGATTCGTTCATGTCAATTAATATATCAACGTGTCATTTTATGTATGTTAATTGTTTTCAAGAATGTTCTACTTTAGGATTAACTTCATAAAGAATGTCAAAGTAAATTTCTTTGACATATACAAATACAATAAAGGTGTACTCACACTTATAATATAGAGTTTTACAGTATTGTTCACATTTACGGAAGACCAAGCAAGGCAAATAGTTTAATGTGTTAGGGTCACCCAAGCATGTATGTATGTATGTATGTATGTATGTAAATAAATAAAAATTTAAGAGGTTTGTTTTAAATTGCATACAATGCATCGAAATAATTTTAGCCATTCGTCTAAAACAAAGACTTTAAGACCAAGCAGATGCCTCTGCAAGTTGATAACCATAGACATAATAATTTATTATTATTATTAATTTATTATGTCTATGCTGTTGACTACAGCAGTAGGCAGGACTAACATGCAAGCGACAATGCCATTGGCTAGTGCTCACCTGTCAACTGTCCGCTGTTTGATTTCAGCAAATCGCAATGCCGAAATCAACGCAACGCGATTAATATTCATGAGCCCAACAGAACTCGGCATTAACGCGGCAGACTGTGATATGATGAATATGAAATGATGTAGGCCTATTTGACGATTGTGAGAAGGTAAGACAAGAGCAAAAAAAGTTAAGAAGAAAAAAAGTTGTAAGTTAATGTTGTTAAATAGATTACTTTTATAGTGTTCTTAATCTCTGAACTAAGCAATTCTCTAAATTTTGTTTAATTTGAAAAATATATATTTTCAGACCTGCCTCTAACTCACTTACTGAACGTTTATGTGTCGAACTGGTCGATAAAGCCACAGTGTTTACACTTTTCAGGGTAATCATCCTACAGATGGTTTACTTAGTTGTCTCTACAGATGAAGCTGAGAAAGTGCCTGTGGTCGCAGTTTTAAGAAAATACTCCAGCTGAGGCTCCAGTCGGAGCTGCCTGTAGGCCATGATGGACAGCTTGCTGTGGCAGTATCTTTTCTCTGTCACTGCTTTAACAAGAGCAGGCAAGTAACAGAACATAGTTGCTTACACTTGATCTTCTTCTCTTGGTCCTCCTTTCTCAGTGATGTAGAAAGCTAAAAGTGTTTGAAGAGTATTCATAAATACATTTACATAAAAAAGTGCTTGGTAAGATTTTTTTCTTATGTTCACCATTTATTTGAGTAAAAATACGGTAAAACATCAAAATTGTGGGAAAAAAAACCCAATTTGAAATAACTATTTTCCTTATTATTATGTTATAAAATGTAATATATTCCTGTGATGGCAAAGCTGAATTTTCAGGAGCATTTAATTTGGTGTCATCATATTTATTTACAGAATCAGACTCATTATACTCATTGACCTTAATCAGGTGAGATGCCATATTGAATTTAACACCGATGAAAACGAGGCTATGAAGGAAGACTTGCAGTCTTTACTCAAAATGGAGTTGTGAAACGTATGTAATTCCTACGCACTCTTATGGCGTTTTTGTCTGCTTTTTTTTCCAGAAAGATGTTTCAGCTGCACAAATCGGTATGTTGTTAAACAACAATACATTCCATTGAACACACAGTACTTCTGTCCCTCACAGCCTCGTTTTCATTCCTGTCTAAAATTAAACATGGCACCATACTGACTAAGGTCTATTATATTGTATGCAGGGTGAATTCATTTAAATTGATTGACCAGATAATGTTGGAATGTCATTTTTCTATTTCTATATTTGACATGTGGAACCTGATATTTTCTGGTCTTAGTTTGCTCAGGTTGAGGTGTGTCCTGTCCATCCTGACATTCTAATTTTTGATTATAAAGTTAATATATTTGTAGTAAACACATTAATCTCTAAAAATGTCATGAATGTTATATTGATGGCCTCTTTGTTTAAATATGCAGACATCTGCAAATTATTTTATTAAATAAAGGGCATCTCTGTGCTCTAGATGATTTGTCATAAACCTACCTGCGTTCACTCACTATGTAAGTGAACAGGCCCTAACAATCATTTTATTAATGGCTTGTTTTTGGTTGATTAAATATTATTAGTAACTCAATCCGCTGAAGTCTGCTGTGAGGTTGAATGCCTATGTTTATGGGCCCCTGAGAGTGCTGATGTTTCTATATAAGTTCTTAGCCTAATGGAGGGAGTCTGGGAAACATATGATCTGCAGACTGTTGGAACATGTGCATGGGTGGTCAGGGTTGTGTCTGAGCTTCCATTCTATGTTTAAGTGAAGATGGATGCTGCTATTTCTTTCCTGAATGCAGCAACCAAAATACCTTTAAAAAAAAAATGAGATTGGACCTAAAGGACTATTGTCCATGTATGAATCTAGGTATTATATCTCTTCAAAAAACAGAATAGCTATTGAATGTGTGTGAGTGTGTTAAAATGCTTTGGACAGATAAAGAGTGAAATTAAAGCCCTGCTATGTACAATGTTGCCTCCGTGAACCACACACACACACACACACACACACACACATCACACATCACACATCACAAGTGTGTCCAGGTTTGAAGTGCTGTCCTGACTTTGAAAACAGATTCTCAGACATAGTTGCACAAAACCAATTAAATATGAATCTGTTTGTTTTTATCTCTTCTGATCCTTATTTTAAATATGTTAGGAATTATGAATATATGATAGATATTATGATCTGCACTTCTGATAAATAAAAAATGTATCAACACATTTACAGTCCTACGGCACTTTATGTGCTTCTTTTTCAGTTCTAAATTTTACTAACAGTTTTATTTTACATTTTAAAGGGGTCATATGATGCGATTTCAATTTTTCCTTTCTCTTTGGAGTGTTACAAGCTCTTGGTGCATAAAGAAGATCTGTAAAGTTGCAAAGACTAAAGTCTCAAATCCAAAGAGATATTCTTTATAAAAGTTAAGAGTCAACCACGCCTACCTAAAACGGCTCGTTCTAACACGCCCCCACATGTCTACGTCACGATGTGGGAAGATTTGCATAACGCCACCCAAATGTTCACGCAAAGAAAGAAGGCGTAACTTTTATTCTCGCTGTAGTATTGTTGCTGCCGCCATGTCGTGAAGGCGCTGTGTGTTTCGTTGTGAAAACACATTTCATTACACCAAATACACAAAATAATGTTCTTTTTGGCAACATCATATGACCCCTTTAATAGTGAATTGTGAGTAAAGATTTGCATTTAAAAGTTATTTTAATTTCAGCAAATATATTGGCATATATACTGCCACCCTGCTTTCATATATACTGTATATATATA
>NW_015536800.1:3352491-3359699 GCF_001515605.1 Sinocyclocheilus anshuiensis | reverse complement strand
CACACACACACACACACACACACACACACACATACACTAATAGTTAATAGTAGTGTTTGATAAGCCAAAGTTCACATGCATTGAGGTAAAGCATTTTTGTAGGTCCAAGTGAAACCTTTGTCTTTTACCACTGCTTGAGTATTTGCCCACTTCTGTATTGTCCACTTGACTAAGAGTGCTGATTTGTTTTCCCAAGTGATCCTGATGTTGGTTCACTGGAATACTGCAAATATCAAATTTATCTTTAACCTGATAACATGACCAGGTCAAGCATTTATTGCACAACCATGACTAGTGCCTGAGCTTGTGTTAAAATGTATGCAAATGTGGTGTTGTTAGTGTGGTCTGAGTTTAAAAAAGACCCAGAGGCAAACTAACTGTTCTAAACAGAATTATTTGAAACAATATGGTCCATAGTCTCCTTACAAGTGGTCTGCTTGTCATCTCTCAAAACGGTGCTGAAGACATTGAAGGCAAACAGAAATATGGACTTCATTCTAACTGTCTATTTAAGGGCAGTTAAACACAGTTACACAGCGCTCTGATATCATGTACCTCAATGTCAGTGGTTACAGCTGTGGTTATGGTTGCTGGCTGGGGTTTGTGTGTGTCATTGAAGTTATGTGTTTTTCTACACAATGTGTTATGCTTTTTTTTCCATGCTGAATGACGTTGGGAGCAAGATTGTACGTTTACAAGTTAATAACTTTGACTGTGATATGAAGTGGACAGGACAATATCTTTCCACAACTTAATTCTTCACTGATGCTCTTGACACTTTTTTTTGGTTTGTTTGTGTGTATGTTTTGTCTCAGTGCTTGTCAGCAGTGTTTTCCTGGCATCTAATATGAGTTTATCTGGAAAAACAGCTGTGAGACTGAAGATACCATAGTCTATTATTGACCACAGTTCAGTGATAAGTCAGCTGACTAACCACTATTTAGTTGATAGCAAGCCAGAATATCATACTTGTTGGTGTGCTATTTTGACTTGCGCCAGCAAGCAATCACCCAGAACACCCCAGCAACCATATAGCATTGAGAACACTTAAAAAATGGAAAAATGGCATTTTCGTGCAGTTTAGTCTTCAGAAATGAAATTTATCATTTGTTTCAGTAAATAAATAAGTAGATTTTGCTCTACCAATTCAAGTAGACAGTATGACACAGAGTGAACTGATTAGCATTAAACAGACTTTTGTACGTTTTTTTTTAATCATTTATTTCTATTTCTTTATAAATGTCAGAAAGAGTTCTTCAATATTATTAGTTTTTAGAATAAAAAAACTGGAGACTTTCTGTATATTGACATATTTGGTGAAACCAAATGGTTTTGTCTAAATGGATTTGACCATGTTGAATATCACTATATTCAATATACTGTTCAAAAAATCGGGGTTAGTAGGGGTTCTCACCAAGGCTGCATTTAACAGTAATATTATAAAATATTAATTATCTTTTTTTCTATTCTAATATATTTAATTTTTAACATAATTTTAACATAACATAATTAATTTTTATTTTAACATAATTTGTTCATGTGATGGTAAAGCTGCATTTTCAGCAGTCATTAATCCAGTCTTCAGTGTCACATAAGGATAGTTTCTTATTATTATCAATGAAAACAGTTGTGCTGCTGAATAATTTTTTTCTGGAAATCGTGATACATTTCCAGGATTCCTTGATGAATACAAAGTTCGAAAGAACAGCATGAAATAGAAATCTTTTGTAACATTATAAATGTTTTTACTGTTAAAATCGTATCAATTTAATGCATACTTTTGGAATTAAATTATTTATTTAATTTAAAATTAAAATGGTAGTAAAATAAAATAAAATTATTAAGATGTATCACACACTCTCCAGAAGAACTGTGAACGCAACGAACATGCATTTGGCTGGATTATCACTGTTAATCTGAACAGATTTGTGTGGGCTTTGAATCTCCCATTTTGAGTTAAGACCAACTTTAGTAGAAGTGGTCCATTTTACATTGTCTTTTGTTTGTCATATCGTCACTGTTTCTCTCATCCACCAGGTTTAAAACTAAAGAGACAGACTCCTCCATTTCTTTAAACAAGATAGTTTTGGCTGCTTAGCAACCATGCATTCTGATACTCACAGGAGGGCCCCTTATTTCTACAGAAGTTGTAGCCAGGAGGAGGTAATCTGCCCACCCACACACAGACACACACACACACACACACACACACACACACACACACACACACACACAAACATTCTTAGTCAGCAGTGAACTTTGAGCTCTCTGACTCATTATTCGACGTGAAAACCCCAGCAGCCTTTAACAGTGTTTAATAGAGATCCTTTTTGTGGTTTTATTGTGTTTTTATGTGATGCTTGTGTGTGTTGCAGAGCAGGGAGGATTGTCCCTGCTATTGCCTCGGCTGGCACAGAGGGTTCTGGGTAAGGGGAGGAAAATTCAATCCAGGGCTACCTCGGAAAAGTCACTCGCTCTCTGATACACACACACACACTTCTGGTTGGTTACTGCGGCACGGTTTGGCTGCAGCTGAAGACAGAGGGGAGGGGTCTCTCTTAGTCTCCGGTCTGACTGAAACTGCTCTCTTGCAGTGCTTTTGCTGGCAGGATCGAATGAAACAGGACGTTCTGTCCGGGACAGGCTTACCTGTGGAAAATGTGTGTTTTGATAAAATCAGGATTGATTCAAAACACTTGAAAAGCAGGTATGTCTTCAGTGGCTTATTTAAGTCATTTACTGCGTAGTTGCATGAGACAGCCTCTAACTTTTCTTCAGCTGTATGTATGTGAGGGATGTTTTTATGGTTTTCAAGTCAGCTGGGCCTTTATCAATAACAATCCCAGTCTAATAACTTATATTAGGATTAGAAGGTACATTCTTGGAGCTTTGAGTTTATTTATATAGCGATTTTTTTTATACCTTGCATCCCCCAATCTATGTATTTGTATGGTGCCACAATAATTACATGTACAGTTATATAATGTAATGTTGATTTGTTTGCGCATGTGATGCTGGTATTGATAAGTGTGTTCTTGGAACCCGAATCACTGCTGTATATATTAATGATGAAGTTATTAGAGCACATCCTCTTTTTGGATGCTTTCCAGCACTCTTTGACATAACCAGGGTGATCTATTGATCTGTTTACACATGTTACCTTGCACCAGCATTACATGTACCAGCGCCAAAGTCGAAATGCGCCAGACACCATCACTGCTTTAGAGGGACGTGACTCTTTGTGTTGTAAGATTATTTGCTCTAGTGAGTGCACCTGCCTGTATACCTTACCTTACCTAGCCTAATGAGATTCATAACCACATTTCTGCACTTAATTGACCCAAAAATGTTGGCAGCTCTTTAACTGGAGTACTATAAAAATAATGTTTGGAGTCAGTAAGAATAGGAGTGATCTGTAGAGGCTTGTGGGTATTTTTGTATGGCAGACACTGTGAATGACAAAGTAGACAGCTCATCTCTATGGCAACTGTTTGGTTCTCACAAAAGTGTTTGGGAACCAAGAGAAATCCAAGTTGATGGTGCCTGTACCTGCCTGAGAGGATTTTGAGTGAAACTTATAACTTACTAATCAGTATATCTTATCAGTATCAGTATATCACTGTGTTAAGAAACAGATGGCTTCAAATAGTGTTTTTTTGTGAAGTTGTCTTAAAGGTGACATATCATGAAAATCTGACTTTTTCTGTGTTTAAGTGCTATAATCGGGCCCATGGTGCATCTACCAACCTAGAAAACGTGAAAAAAAAAACAACCCAGTAAATTTTTTGGGTAAGCCTTGCTCTGCAAGCACGTGAAAAAGTGAGCCACTCAGATTTATCTCCCCCCGTGACATAGAAAGGGGATCGTATTATAATATTACCGCCCCTTAATCTGCAAGTTTCCATCCACGGCACCAACATGGTGTTTTCACGAGCGACAATGGTGTACCAGTTTTCAATGTTCTGTCTTTCGATGCACTGACAAGCACAGAAAACTATTTAGAATCCCAGCCTCAAAAGAGACAAGAAAGGCTATTGATTTATTTTCTGTATATTACGCTGAAAGAAATGCAATTTCTTTCCCAGCTGTTTAACTTCACAGACATAACCGACTGTTTTGTAACTTGTGTGTTTTTAACATAAACTTGTGTGTATTTGACATCTTAAACGCAATAACACATGCCGTGTGACAGCCGCTTTCTGTGCGTGTGCTTCAGATGTGTGCACTCAGAAAACCATATATCAGAAGTTTAAACAGATATGGCTTTAAAACACTTGATTTCGGCGCAATAGACATGATAATCAAAACCAAACGGATGTTTATTATCAGAATCTGAGCTGTAAAGGCACAGCCCTATTCTGGAAAATGAGACAGGGAACAGCAGCTCATTTGCATTTAAAGATACATGCAAGAAAACGGCGTGTTTCTGCTTCCACGCAAAATAGGCATTTTCAAAATTATATAATAAATGATCTGTGGGGTATTTTGTGCTGAAACTTCAGATACATTCTGGGGACACCCAAGACTTATATTACATATTGTAAAAAGGGGCATAATAGGTCTCCTTTAATATTTTAAGATTAAAGTCATAATGAGACTCAAAATGTGATCAGCCGCAATAACGACGCAGTGTCTCGTTCCCTACTCAGGGAACCATGGTTACATAAGTAACCTGAGACGTTTTTTCTAAGCAGCATAATTACAGCTCACAAACTACAGCACTCTGCATATCTGATCATTTGTATGCAAATAAATGAGTACATTCCTGTTTCAGAGTATGCATGGTATTGCATCGGTTACAGTATTTTATTTTGTAGTATAAACCAACATATATAGAGATTCATTGTAAAAATGTACAAATAACTAAATGATTAATCTTTTGAAAACAATACGAAAACAAATACAATCTGTATTAAGGATAACATTATTACGCTTGCCAGAAAAAAACAACTAAATCAATATCTACTGAACCACGGTCCTTTGACTTTTAGTTCAGTAATGATTGCCTAAGAATTCAAGCACCAGTAAATCTGTAGCTCTTTCTTAATATGTTTGACATTTATTCTAGTCAATTTAGGGCCTATGTAGAGTTGTGCAAATCTGGACTTGACGCTCAAGCATTAGAATAAGGTTATGAGATCAGTTTTGGCACCAAGTGCTACTATGGGGAATAAACACCTTTTCAACTGCTGTAGCACCAGCCAAGCAAACAGCCTGCTAATGCTCAACTATGCAGTATAATTACACAGTATGGAGAGAGAGATAGAGATGCAAAGAGAAGTCACAAAAGAGTATTTTATGGAGAGAGTATATTATTCTATAATTCACAGTGGAATTAAAATTTTCACTGTACAAAGTTACTGTTTTTTACATTTAAATATGTTTATTAGTATTGCTCTGCTTGAGCAATGCAACCAGACTGTTATCAGAATGCATACACCAAGTTATCACATATGCCATGTGCTAAGTCCTTGTACTCTTGAGTTTGTGTTGTGTGGAACAGTTTTTAATGGAACAGCTTTAGTCCTCAGGCTACGTCTACATTTAACTGACCAGGGCACTTAGACAGGTGTCTGCACTATGATAGAGAGAGAGAGAGAGAGAGAGACTTTGCTACCGTCTTTTGGGCCTGAGCTTATTTTTAGATCTTAAATGGGAGGCGGGAAGAGGAATAAAACGTTAAAGAATTACATTTATATGGAGGTGTAACTTGGCCACCTTAATAATTTCGGTTGTTTATTCAAGTCGCCATCTAGCTGTGGACGTTTTGCTCAGCCTTTAAGTCATATAAGGACAATAGTGGTTGCAAATATAAGGAAATGCATTTGTCTAATTTTGAGCAGCCTGAATTTTAACAATGCTAAAAGTGGCCAAAATAATTTCAATTCTAAGAGCTTTGTCAATTCATGCGTAGGTGGTTTAAGAAGACATAGCAGCCTTTTGTCATCACATGCTGAAATATTTTCGTTCTAGGTCATCTGCGTAATTCCTCGTTAATGGAAATACTCACCTAATTACAAAAAACCGTGTTACAGAAAGGCTACAGTTCCCAAATTATGCATATTAACCTAGGGAATTATGCAGGTGCTAAATATGTGAAATGATGCTAAAGATGCTGTGCAGAAATTTGATCAGATGTTCTGTAAGGTTATAGAGGTGTTGTCATTTTAGTTCTGGGAAAAGCAAATGTATTGTGTATCACATTGACAAAGAAACTCTGACTCTTTGGAAGGTCATACTGAAACTTAAGTCCACGGTTTTCTGATACAGCTCAGTAATATTGATTATATAAGTTCATGGGACATCTTCTGTTGTTGCTGGGGCCCTATAGGCACTAAGGAGTGTTCTACAGATCCACTCAGTTCAGTCCTAGAACATCACATTCATTCTCTGGATCATTCTGTCAGGGAAAGAAGCATTAGCCACCCTTCGCTTCACTGTTCTGAGGGCCAGTGGGCAGACTAGTGAAAGAAAACTGGGTTGATGTCAGTCATTCACTGGTGTGACGATGCCATAAAACACCATTCTGATTTAAATGCATGTGCCACTGCAGATTTTTGAGCCAGGTGGATTTTGAAAGCAGCTTCTAAAAATATTTATATGTTTTATTATTAAGTGTAAGCACAGTTATTGTTGGGAGAAAGGGTGTTTTTTTTAAACACTGTGGGAAAAATCACACATCTAATGTAGAAATATGTTCAGTCAAAGTAAATCGCATGCACAGATCATTTGTTTGTCAACTGAAACTGACTTTTTGCTGCTCTTCTCCGTACACTCAAGGCGCCTGTTGTTGATCTCATTGTATTTATTTGTGAATTTGTAAAATTTTTGTGAATCTCTACATTTATTTGTGGATCATAATCTATTCATTTGGAATAATGGAACAAAAGTAACCCCTACTTTTACTTTATTTTTAACAACAAACCATAGTCTTACTTTTTGCTTATTTTACGTTTGTTACTTTAGTTAGAGGAGAAAAATTGTATTAACATTTATTTTTTTCATTTCTAGTAGGGCTGTACAATTAATCTAATTTCTAATCGCGATTACAATTTTGGATGCCACAATTACATAATCGTTCAAAGTCCACTTATGTTATTCTGCACACTTAAGATAAGTTTTTTCTTTCTACATGTTATCTTAAGGGTTTTTCCCATTATTTTAGTTTTAGTATAACTTTATAATACCATTCATATTTTTACTTTTTT
>NW_015536800.1:3352033-3352347 GCF_001515605.1 Sinocyclocheilus anshuiensis | reverse complement strand
AAACTACTTTGTTTGGCCTTCCAAAAGAGGACGATATCCGCTTCGTCATGCCTAGAGCTGATCCGTGCTGGTCGCTGAGGAATTACATCAACTTCGCGCTGTGGATTGCCGGATCGGCTTTCACTGTGGACGAAGCGGAGTCCAGCCCGGGGTCGTCACATGTGATTGCCGCAAGCCTGCCGGCCACTCCGTTCTCAAGCCCGCCGGCCGTTCCTCACTCTAGGCCTCTGGCCGCCATTCACTCTAGCCCGCCGTGTGTGATGCTGTGTGTTTCGTTGTGAAAGCGAAACTACTTTGTTTGGCCTTCCAAAAGA
>NW_015536800.1:3348977-3351698 GCF_001515605.1 Sinocyclocheilus anshuiensis | reverse complement strand
ATTTCTCCGATCACAAATGCAGACATGGTTTTATGTTTATGCGTAAAAAGACAGTATAAGTCATTATAATCTGTAATTATGTACCCACTGGATGCAACAAATGCCTCGTTTATAATGGGTTTTAATGTTTTTGTCTCGTCGCTCCGGACGGACAGAGCATCACAATACGCATCACCTTGCGTAACATTTTCGTCACGCGCTTGAGGTATTCGGCCAATCACAATGCACTGGATAGCTGGCCAATCAGAGCACACCTCACTTTTCAGACCGATGAGCTTTGTAAAAATTTACGCGTTTCAGAAAGGCGGGGCTTATAGTAGAAACAATAATGTATAGTATGTGGAAAATAATGTGTTTTTTGAACCTTAAACCGCATAAACACCTTTCATTACACCAAATACACCAAATAATGTTCTTTTTAGCAACATCATATGACCCCTTTAAGATTTTTAGCTGTGTATCTCTAGGCTTGAGATTTGTGAACTTTCTGTCCCAGCGTGATGCTCGCTCAGACTTTTCAGTTGACAGGCATGCAGTGCAGCACAACAGGGCTCGCTTTTCTTGTCATCAATTGCGTTGTGTATAGCACACGTAAATGTGTAGGGGACTCTGCGAATCTGCTGGGTTTATGGAGACCATGACAGTGAGTGTAGAGAAATGTGACATGTCTTGTAACCTCACATTTGTCCAGTTGATACCTCACTCTCATTCTCTTCACACCCCGGGGGTAAGGAGGACTGACCCTAACACAGCATGAAATAATTGCTGCAGTATGCCTCTCACTCATTGTCTCTCCCTTTCTCTATCTGGCTATGTGTCTCATCTCTCTGATAATCTGGGTAGAAATACGTTAAACCAAGTGTAATTATCAATCTCAGAAGATTATAGTGGCCTTGGATAACACATGTTACACAGACAGAGAGAGCTATGCAGGTCAGGGTCATGTACTTCATGTTCAGTATCCCACTGCTTTCTGAGCTGAGCACAGTAGGAAACAAGAAAGTGTTGCATAATATCGTGATCACTGAATGTACATCTATAAACAGGGCTGTTGATTGTTACAAGTACTTTTAAGATGTAGTTATTTTTTTTCCATGGGGTCGGGGGGAGGGGGGGGAAAAGGAAAAATTGTGAATATTGAGAAATATTATTACAATTGAAAACATCTGTTTTCTATATGAATATATTTTAAAATGTTTTTTTTTTCTGTGATGGCAAATCACAGGAGCCATTACTTCAGTTTTTACTGTCATGATCCTTCAGAAATCATTCTAATATGTTGAATTGTTGCTCAAGATTCATTTCATATTATCAATGTTGAAAACAGTTTGTGCTGTGTATTTTTTAATTTTTTTATTTGATCAATAGAACGTTCAAATGAACGGCAATTTTTTGAAGCAGAAAGTTTTTGTAAGATTATAAATGTCTTTACTGTCACTTTTAATCAATTTAATGTGTCCTAATTCTGAATAAATAATTAATTGCTTTAATAAAAATCTTACTGACCTCGAACTTTTGAATGGTAGTGTATTTAACTTTATTTGCCCAATAAAATGGTTCCTTGAATCAGCATGTCTCTTCCCATTAATACAACTTTACAATTGCCACTTACTAACAATAGCAAATAGCAAATCATGGTTTTGTGATGTTAAGTAAACGCTATTAGTTATTTTAAGTCTCTTGATTGAAAATATGTCAACCCAGGAAAGAAAATTACTTTCATCAAATGCTTTCATTGGGTTTTTAGTCCCTAGAAGTACCCTCTATATCAGTTCAACAATCATTGATTCATTGTGTACATGGTATGTTGAGAGGTCTAGTTAAAGGAGTCAAATAAACATACAAAGTATTGTTATATAACACTTTGTTAGTTAAACATGTCAATAGTTTTAAAGGTGAAGATTATCAGATTTTGTCTCTGTTTTGCATCGTAAAGATTGCTCATCTCAGTGTTATGGTATATGCGCTTGTGCTGTCAGCAGCACTCTTATTAACAGTAGCCATATTTGTGACATAAGCATATCTCCCGAAGGTCAGCAGAGGATAATTTTGCCTGATACTGGTTTATTAGCATGTCACTTAGACAGTGCAATTTATTGTATCATCATTTGTGACTTTTTTTAAAACTATAATATTACCTACCTGTATTATGGTTGATATCTGCAAATCCACTCAATACATAGTAGATAACTTCATAAGTGATGCTTGTACTTTTGCATGAGTGCCATGAGATCATGCACCAGCTCTTAGAAAGGGCACAGACGCATTTTGCCACCCACACATCCTCCCAACCCGGCTTGATATCAGCATGTTCTTTGTATTAAAAGATGACTTTTGGTGTATTCAATGAAAGATTTTGTGAGCAGAACAATCAGACACTTGGTCGTGGACCATTCAGCATTTGTCTGGAAACACAAGGCCACCATTGTGGCTGTAACTGTCACCATTGCCTTGTGTGTGTGAGAGAGAATGCCCTGAATATCAAAATAAAAACCTACTCCTTTTATTAGCTTTTATCTGCCCTACATTGTCACCCACATTTGATTAAAAAGTGTGACTCTGACACAACGCAGACTTGATTGTGCATGTGCATGCCGAAATTATGCAAAGAGTGACTAATTTAAAGATAAATTTCAATGCAGGCGGCTTTAAACAAGTTTTTCCAGTACTCAAGCAGACTAACAGCTTTAATGAATCAACTTAGAGTAAGAGAGAAAGAGT
>NW_015536800.1:3336483-3348903 GCF_001515605.1 Sinocyclocheilus anshuiensis | reverse complement strand
ACACACACAACACACACACACACACACACACACACACACACACACACACACACACACACACACACACACACAAAGCTACTTAAAGGCTAAATGTCAACATTAGCATATATGCAATGGTAAGCTTAATATATTATATAAGTTGAACAATAATTTCTTATGGAAACTATATAAAAAGAGTTTGTTGATTTTTGTGCTACATTTTCTTTATTTCTCTTTCCTTTGACTCTCATTATAGAAGAACAGGGAGCAATACATGAGAGATTGCCAGTAGGGAGCAGTAGTGCTCTTCATTAAACCTCTTTACAGTACAAGACATGTTCTTATCTTATAAAATATTATGCTATGGGTTATTGTCATCTCATCTATTTCATTACTAGATTTGACTAGAAGTTGAGTCACAATCCTATTTTGTATTATTTTTTTTATTATTATTTTTTTTTTAATTCAACACTATACTGTTGGGTTTGCTTTTTCATATATGACTCTGGTTTCCCTGTGTTTATCTCAGTCTCTATAATCTTTAAATCTCTAACACAGTACAGATCAGGACTAGATGAAATACAACTGACATGCTGTTGTCTTTTCTTGTTCCTTAGAGTCATTAAAAGGGTGCCAGCAAAACCATGGAAGTCATCTTCTGAATGATCAAAGCAATAGACTTTCTATGATGAGAAACACATTAATCCCTTCTTCTACAAAGTAGAGTATTTCCTGTCCATCAGTGCTGGATTGGATCTAGCTATGGGGGATGTGGCTGTATGATTGTGTCTCCATCCACAAGTCTCATGGAATCACCAACAAACAAATCTGAGCTTCCATCATCTGTACTTCCCAAGAGGCCTTCTCAGGGATCTCAGCATGGGATGTGTCTGGCATTACACAGTAGTGAACAGAGTAGCAATGCTTTCACCTCTAAGTCCCCATTGTCATCGTCGTCGACCTTGCTCCTGTACGATAGAGGTGATACATCACCGGAGTCAGTGCGTAGCTTGAGTAGTCTGAGCAGTGCCAGAACAGATAGTCCTCTGGATGTGGACATGCCAGAGGTGGAGATGGGAAAAGCAACAGCCAGCAGTGATGATTCTGGCATGCAGAGCCCAGACTGCAGACCAGACTACAGTGAGGACAACGACAACTCCGTGTCTGTCTATCTGGATGCTAATGAAGACTGTTGGAGTGACAATGACAACAACAATGTCACTTTGGTGGTAACACAAAAGGTTGGCCAAGCTGATGGTGATGATACATCCTTGTGCTCTTCAGAAAACGGCGATGATGATGATGACACTGAAGAGAAGGAGGAAGAAGACTCTTTTCTTTCTTTAGCCTCTGTAGAATTAATAATGAAGAGCCAAGTTGGTGTCTCTGATCTGGAAGTCTCTACCAGCTCTGACGTGGTGATGCCAATCAGTGTTTCACCAGAAGGCGAACAAGCAGAAGTTCCTAACATGGCTGTGGTGAATGAATACCAAAGGGAAGTTGTGTATGAAAAAGAGGAAGTTGTGTTGTCTACAGCCATTCAAGAAACTGATGTCATGAATGAGACAGTGGTGTCTCTTGAAAATACTCCTATAACAGATACCAGAAACATAACTTCTTACATCTCAAAAGAGGAAAACCAGCCAAAGTCCACAGCAAAAAAGACCAGTGATCTGGAAGGACGTGTTTATTCCAAGCCTCCTACAAGGGCTGCTCTGACCAAAGCCACAAAACCTGAGGTGAAGAGGTTCCCCAGGCCAGACCTGAGGAACGTGAAGGCCAAGATCATCTCCAGGGCTGTCTCTGCACCAAGATCAGCCAATCCCGCAAAAACAAACACTAATGTTAACCAGTCAGCTTCAGGAAGTGTGAAGATTCATGCTAGTAGGAAGGTGGAAAATAAAGCTGTTGGAACAAGAAGTAGATCATCATCAAACCATACAAGAGGTAAAGAAACAAAGATGGTGGTCAGTGGCGGTCAAGAGAAAGATGTAAACACTTTATCCTTGCCGACACAAGGAGAAGAAACAATGAAGTCAGAATATCCTCCTTCAATTGATTTTAAAGATGAAGAAGAGCCTCAACTTGAGAAAGAAGCTGGGGAAGAAACCTCTAAGAGCACCAGCAAGGTTAGTGACCGAGTTTTCCCCTTATTCCCTCATGCAGTTTAAGTCGCTGTTTTCTGTTGTAGCTGTTGTTGTAGTGCATAATAATATTGAAACAAACATTAAAAATCCATTTGTATCTAGGCTATATGAAGAACATATATTTCTCTGGAGGAATTTGCATTTTATGTAATTCATTTAGTTTGTACATTTAGAAATGTTTTTACATTTTATTTAAACCATAGGCTACATTTTACAGTTTGTGTATTTATATTTTACTATTTTTAAAACATTTAGTACATTTAGAAAAAGCTTTTATTATTGTTGTTGTTGTTGTTACAACTTTTATTAAGATTTATTAATTCAGATTTTAGGAATACTAAGCCTTTTGTTTTTACAATTAGAAAATGTTTTACATTTTAGTATTGTTATTATTAATTTTATTAATGTGTATTTATTAAAATTGTTGCTATTATTAAAACTTGTATTAATTTTTATTCAGTACATTTACATTTTATATATATTTACTATAATTAAAACCTTTATTACTGATTACATTTAGTACATTTAATAAAAACTTTATCAGACATCATCAGGCATTCTAATGAAGCATCCTTTGACTAGTCAAGTAAGTTACATATATTGGGATGGACAGACAGGGTCAGACTGAGACCCAGCCAGTGGAAACTAGTGCCCGACCGATATGGGTTTTTTGGGGGCCGATACCGATATTAGGGAGTAAAAAAAGGCTGATATTGATATATCGGCTGATATTCTTTGTGTATATTATAGTACAGTACCAGTCAAAAGTTTGGACACTTTCTCATTCGTGTGTCCAAACTTTTGACTTGTACTATATATAGAATACAGTATATACACAAACAGAATATATATACATAAACACATTTTTTGCAATGATCACTCAAATGTGGTGATCAAACACTTATAATGACATGACAAAGATATGTAATGGAGGCAGGGCATTTAACAATAAACTTTATTATCCAAAATGAGTCTGACATCAGTGCAATGAACAGTAAAGTTAAAGTTTATTCAACTTTATTTTATTTCATTTCAATTCCATTCAACTTTATTCCGTTGAAGTTTATTTCACTTCGGAACATTCATTCACGGATTTGCGCTACTGTCTTCACACACAGACGAAACTTAATAGAGAAGTGTGACATAATATACCTCTGTAAATAAAGACAATTTAAATTTACGTCTCACGCACTTTAATGCCCTTTGAATATAACGTGTACGTTCCCTTGGAACTGGAATCATGGTGGAATATCATGTGAAGTCCACTTCGCAGGGCACTTGCGGTCGAATAAGACAATGATTGAATATCGGCATATTCGCCGATACCGATATATCTGCGACAGGCTCATATCGGCCGATAAAATCGCCAAAACGATATATCGGTCGGGCTCTAGTGGAAACATGTTAACTTTTGATCACCAATGGCAGGAAGTATTAAGATTAGGAAGCATTCTAGATTTACACCCAGGCCTTTCAGGTTGTTTGTGTCATTTATGCACATACATCCAAATTTTGGTATACTCAAACTGGAACATTCATTTAAACCGACATATGAATAGCAGCTGTCTGATTCCATGTCAATCTTCTCCTCATGAGGAGAGCTGCTTCAACAAGTCCAGCTCTATACGTGTCATCACATGATTGAGCTATGCTGTTATTCAGGCTCAAATGTGTTATTAGGTTGGGTCTAACCAAATGTCAAGAGTAAATGCAGACCTCAAAAAGGTTTTCAAATGTAAACACTGTGATCAGTGGCAAACACAAATATTCATTTGTGCATCAACACCTTGTTTTCTCTATATGTTCACTGTCCAGTCTTACAGCATGTCAGAGCGCTTACGCAATTCTACGTAAGTGCTTTTGCATGTTTCTGCTTTACTGTTTTGTTAAGAAACATCTAAAAGCTTAAAATTCCAGTTCCCTCTCCTTTCCTGCCTTTTTCAACTTGGTTAGAGAACACGAGTGAGATGTTTTTGCCAATAAAACAACTGTCTTGGAACAGAATGAGGAGGGAAACATTCCTGAGAGGAGTCTGACTCATATGAACACTGATTCAGACAACAGAATCTTTCCACAAACTCACTCCATGTGTGTGTCGAGCGTTCAGAAACGAGGGGGAGAAAAGGAAAAGGTCTGGGCTGGTCCTGGTCCTGGCATCAGAAGCCCTGAGGGAATAACACAATAGAAACGTTTTCCCTTTGCTTTTTTCTTTTTTTTCTTCTTCTGCTTTTTGGAGCTAACGAGTCTTATTTCCCCTCCCTCCTTTCCGCTCCTCCTCCCTCTCCTTCTTGCTTCTCTCTCTCTCTCTGTACCGCTGCACATTTTCTGTCTGTTCTGTGGAATGGCTAACACTATGGTTAGCCTACGGCGCCCAGAGTTGGGCTCTCTCGCTTGGGATGCTGTTGCTAATCAACAACTCTTTCTCCAGACTGTGTCTTCCAAGTTGGGACCATCTCTAGGGACTAACAGTACCTCCACCTCTGGACCCCCAGAAACCAGACTGAAGCCCTCTAACCGAGAAGCCCGACCCACAGGTAGTATGGGTCCACCGGGAGGCCGAGCGGTTCAGCCGGCTGGTGAGTTTTGCTTGTTTAACACTCCACATGCACAGAAGAAAATCTCAAAGGCATTGTTTAAGGAAGTAGGCAGAGTGAACGCTGCAGTGGAAGAGCTTCTAGATTGTTTTCTTCAGTGTAATGTTTCCTGTAAGCTTATACTGATATTGTAAGTGCGATTATTTTACCAGCATCACTGTCACAGTTCAGGTAACTAAAAACTAAAATGTATTGTCTGCCTGATGCACATTTGCAAAATAATTTGACATAGCATAGTTGTGGTTTTTAAATGTGTGTACATATTGTTTTTATATAGAGCTGATTATAATTTCTAAATTCTTTCTTTGTTTCTTTCAATTTAATTTACAAATTGTACACTTTTATTTTTATTACACTACCATTCAAAAGTTTGGGTTTAGTAAGATTTTTGTTTTTTAAGAAATGTATTATTTATTCAGAAAGGACACATTAAATCGATTAAAAGTGACAAAAGTGACATTGATTAAAAGTGACAGTAAAATGTTATATTAAAAACATGTATTTTGAACTTTGTATTCAACCAAGAAGATAAATTGTAAAAAATAGTTCACAATACAGATTTACTTTCTGATCAAATAAATGCAGCCTTGATAAGCAAAAGATGCATCTTCTAAAAAACGTTAAAAAAAAAATCTTACCGACCCCGAAGCTTTTGAACAATAATGTATATTTTATTATTTAGAATTATTATTATTTATTTATTCCAATAATAAACTAAATATATAATAGACAAAATAAATGATAATATAAGGAAATAATAAAATATATAAGTAATTACCTAACCTCATGATATTTTTATTGCATTGTTTTTTTTTTTTTGCTAAAATAAATAAATCAATGTAATTACTTCATTTATGACTTACTTTTAAAGACGGCCCCAAAAAGGAGGTTTTGTCAGATTTAACTTCTTTATTTTTTGTTCCCTAAAACATGTTAAAAAACTACTTTTAAAGTGGTCCTCACTATTCGACAGGATCATAAATACGTTTTTTTTTTTTTGCTTTAAATCAGCTGTGTGAGAATTAGGTTAGGGGTTTAGCAAATAGAATCACCTCCTTATAAAAACCATTAGGTCTACGAGATGTCCTTACTAGTGAATCCAACATGTGTCTGTGTTATGGAGTGAGCGGGAAGCTGCAGCTGGTGTTAATAAGCCTGCAGAACTCAACACTTCAGTGTCCAAACCTTGCGCAGTGTTACGTAACTCTCCTCTCTGTCTGTGCCCACATGTTCATCATTTAAAGCCAAAACACACACTTGAGTTTTACACTTCACACTTAACTTCAGTTTCCTGTCTCATTTTGTCCATTCATCTCTATCGCTCTTTGCCATTCTCTCTCTTTCCGTTTCTTGTGTGTGTAGCCTAAGGCAGTTTTCCTGTTCTGGTCAGAAAAAGACGTCTTATTGTGCTCAGTGTGTGTATGTGTCTATATGTCTACACTTTTGAAAAGTTTTGGGCCGTCCCATAACTTAACCTTTCTCTGTGTCATCCCCTTTTCTTTCTCTTTCTCTTTTGCATGTTTCCTCTTTCTTTAATTACAAGGGGATGCAGGGATATGTTTGGGTGCTTGTGGTTTCAGGGGCCATATTCTATATGTTTGTGTGTGTCATGTTTCAGTGTCAATGAAAAGTAGAATTGAATCAAGCAGAGAAGGTCACATTCCTCCTAGACAACCGTCGTCTTGTTTCTCCACAGAGACCACAGGCCCACACTGTGATTTTTGCTCCACAATCTAATAGCTGCCAATCGGGAAAGTTTTGTGTTGAAGGATATCTGTTACTGTGGAGTCAGATTCACAAAACACTGCCATTTTTATGCCACCAGGACTACTACTTATATAATTAACAGGATACAGAAGTTTCATTGCTTACATTATTTGATAGATGAACGCTTTTTAGTTATTTATGCAGATACCATTTTAATATTAAACACTGATTTCATGGAAATAAGTGAGCGATATGCATTTGCAAAGTTACTCTTAAAATCTTTATCAGTATTTTATTATGTTTGCACTTATTAGCTTCATCAAGGTGAACACTGTTAAAGGGAGAAAACAATTGTGATACTTTTTTTTTTTACACAAAAATATTTCTTTATAAATTATTATTCTTTATATGAAGCACAATATTATTGACTTTAAATAAAATTAGTGTGGCTCAAGGATATTTGCTGGTTAAGGACATTATTTTTGTGCCTTCGATATATATTATGATTTCATTGAAAAAGTTTTTAATCAACTTAAAAAAATATTTTGAATTCATAAAAGTGTAATATACACTACAGTTCAAAGGTTTTCATTTTTTTGAAGAAATGTATACTTTCATTCGTTGATTGATCAAGAGTGACAGTGTAAAGACATTTATAATGTTACAAAAGATTTACTATTTCAAATAAATGCTGGTCTTTTGAACTGTCTATTTGGGAGAGTATCTTATCACGATTTCAAAAAGAACAGCTCATATTAGAATGATTTCTGAAGGATCATGTGACATTGAAGACTGGAGTAATGGATGCTTAATATTCAGCTTTGCCATCAGAGGAATAAATTACATTTTAAAATATAGTAAACAGAAAACAGTTCATTTTAGTTGTAATTATATTTCACAATATTACCTTATTTTACTGTATTTTATCATTTAATTTTAAGGTACAAATGGCACTGTTTTGTGTGATTGTTTAACCTAATTATTTCTTCATTTAGCTACACAGATTTAGCTGCACCACTGCACCTTTTTTCTGCTTTGTTGTTTGCTTTCCTAACTGTAGTTAGTAATGAGTGATCAGATAAATCCACTTGCAGAATAAAAACCCAAAGTCAGACTTCGCCTGGAGGTGAACAAGCAAAATGTAGTACCATGCGTTCTCCAACAGGTGGCATGTATCTCACTTATTGGCCTCACTGCTGTTGAATTTAGTGCCGTTTAAACACTTATTTCAAAAGCATAGGAAAGAGCTGGGGGCTCAGAGAGTGGTTTCTGGACCTGACTCTGGAGAAAGTGAGGAATCTCACTGTACCAGACCAGCAGATTCAAACATACCTGTAAATACAGCAGGTGACATGATGTGTACTTGTGCTGGTTGGTCTCCATAGCAGTGCCCCCAGAAGACCTTACGTTATGTACAGGATGTGTTTGTGTGAGGTGTTCAACCCATTGGAGTCAGAAACAGGATGCAGGAGACACACAAAGATTTCCCAGCACACTACTGCACGTTTCACAAAGAAAAAGACACAAACACAACACAAACTTCCCAGAAATTGGGTGGTGGTACTTATTTGGTTTTACTTTTTCTACACCTGGTTAAAAAAAACAAAAACATCAATAAATAACTGAAAATCAGTCAGGATAATCTTTAATCATATCAGTTTGTATGCATGAAATTATTTCATAAGTAATTTTTTTTTTTTTTTTAAACAGAATCATTATGCTCAAGATCAGCATGGCTGAATGTACATCTGTATGCTATATAAATAACTGCAGTCTATTAAATAATTTAGTACACTGTGAGGGCAGCTCCCTGAATAGAACTGCTATGAAAACATATCCAGTTTAGCTGGAATATGCTTTAGTATCACTGAAGATGGCAAGTAGAATTGATTTATAATTATTTTGTTCTTTTGCATTCAGGTATCCCAAGGATGCGCAGCACAGACAAGTCCACAGTACCCTGCAGTCCCACTTCTGTTTCCAGCCCTTCTTATAAAGGTCCTCAGAAAGCTGCATCTTCCAAACTACCTGTCAAAGGCCTACCCACAAGCCCCAGCAGCTCATCACTGGGAAGTACAATCAGCGAAAGCAACAATATTGCTGTAAACAAAGGTGCGTGTCTGTAAGAGATCAAGTCACCATCTCAATCCTAAGGTTGAGATGCAGATGAAACATGAATATACACTAAAGTACTATGGTATTAACATTTGAGAGACACATTTTTTCTGAGCTTTAATAAAATCTTCAGAACTTAGACTGCCCTCATTCCTTTGCTCAGGTCAAAGGTCACGTCTGCTCTGCGTTTAGCAGTGACTGCAGCAACAGTCGTATACAATACCATCTCTGCCATTCCAAAGCTGTGTGTTGTAGACATTAATCACAACACCCTCTGCATGACACCCTCTCTGAATCATGATTAGTTCATTCTCACACACTCCAGCTGTCGCACAGTATACTCTGAACTTACATTCAAGAATAATCAAGATAGCCACTGAGTTGTCATGGTAACTTGGAGAAATGAGATCTAGTTTTAGTAGGAATACATGTGATAAAGAATAAACAATAAAGGTTTTCAAGGTAAATTCACAACAAAATGCCCCATTAATATTGAAACAAGAGCCTTTTATTTGAATGATTAACTGATACAGTGATCACGTTGTAGTGCTGTGTGATGAATTGCTTAGCTTTTGAAGTCTTTTACTAATTGCATTTTATGAATATTTAATCATTTGTGGCATTAAGAAATTGGGTCCTTATTTGAGTTTGTTAATGGATGGCATATTTTTGCACAATCACATACTCAGTATTTTTATTTATTTATTTATTTATAAGATTTGTTTACCTGCAAAAAAACTGCTTAAGGTATTATTAATATGTGTTTTCAGTGATATATAGACATTTAAACATTAATTTAAAAACAAATATCAGTAAATGTAAGTGAAAGTAACATTTAAAATGTGAACTGGAGCAAGACAGTAAATTTATATTCAAGATATATTCTCTGAAAACAAATCTTAAAGGGGTCATATGATGCTATTTTAAAGATCATTATTTTGTGTATTTGGTGTAACAGAATATGTTGACATGCTTTAATGTTCAAAAAACACATTATTTTTCAAATACTTTACATTATTGTAGGTCCTCTATGCCCCGCCTCTCTCAAACACGTCATTTTCAACAAAGCCCCCTCCTTTGACAAGCGCAGTCTGCTCTGATTGGCCAGCTGACCCAGTGCATTGTGATTGGCTGAACACCACAAGCACGTGTAGGAAATGTAACAACCCTTACCATAATCGCGAGTTTCAGCTTTCAAAGTAAATATCAAGACAAGGTAGGCATGGTTGACTCTTAACTTTTATAAAGAATATCTCTTTGGATTTGAGACTTTAGTCTTTGCAACTTTACAGATCTTCTTTATGCACCAAGAGCTTTCACTCCAAAGAGAAAGGAAAACTTGAAATCGCATCATATGACCCCTTTAATATCTTACGCAATTGTGCTTTTTAGGTATATGTATAATTTTCTAGAAGTGTTGGCATTTAAAACAAGATAAAATGCTAATTAAGAATAATGTTTTTTGCATTGTACACAATATTGTTTTATAATGTGATGTGATGATTTCTCTTTAACCAGTTCCTGCTGAGGGGATAAAGAGTGAGGAGAAGTCTATCAAACAATCACTGGCATCCCAGATTCAAGGAAAGTGTCTAGTTAGCAAACCTGTATCAGGGCACCGCAGCAGAACGAGCTCCACACCGTCTAAACCAGCGGCAGGTGGGAGAAACATACATACATGTCTCTCTAGCAGCACCCACATTTGCTTTCATATATTTACCAGAGTCCAAATTCATCTGTCTCTCATCATTTATTATTTACTCATCAAAACAGCCTCAAAGGGAATCTCACTCTCCTGTCGTCAAGAGCATCTATAAACATTAATCAGTGGGAAAGCTCTGATTGTCTTAAACTAATGACACTGCAATTAGCAGTCCTTTGATATCATTTTACCACAATAGGATTACTACCATATACCCCTCTTAATAGGTTAAAAAAAAATGTAAATACCCTAATTCGTTATTGTAGTTTGTGTATCGTTCCATTCTTTTGTTATGCCAACAGCAACTGATATAAATAGATCAGATTAGTTTTTTTTATATGGAAAGTTGATGCAAATCATGCACAAAACATTGTTTAAAAATAGTCATTGTTATCATTGAAACAAGTTAAAATTGACCCTATATGCAAAATTGCAATAAAATATGAAAATGCTTATATCTTGGATATATTACTGTATATCATGTGGCACCAGTAGATTAAAAAAATCATTTAATTAGTAAGGTCTGTAAGATGTTTTTGAAAGTATTTTTTTTGAGCAAGCACACATTAAATTGATCAAAAGTGACAGTAAAGACAGTTATAATGTCACAAAAGATTTATATTTGAAATAAATGATGTTCTTTGCAACTTTATATTTATTATATATAATTAATGTTTAATCGATTATATATTTATAATAGATGAAAATGTATCATGTTCTATTTCTCTAAATGAAGACCAATGCATTTGTGTGTGTGCGAAAATATATTTTGTAAATTTCGTAAAAAATAAAAATACATATAATGATAGCTATGAAATTAGCCATTGCAAGGTAAATGTAATTTTATTCTAAACTGTCATTTCTACAACCATTGTTTAATGCTTAATTAAACATTACAAAATTGGATGTGTGATAAAAATGACTTTTTTTACTTTCGCAAAAATGTGGAAAAAAAAAAAAAAAACAATCAAATCCAGGAATGCTCCTATTGTTATGGGGCGAACGAGACGTGAGACGTGAGATGTGCGGCTCCATCTGCAAAGCTTTTATTTAAAGGCGTGGTCATAAAAACAGGCAAGGTTCTGACAATGGCAAACAGGTATATTGAGGGCAAGACAAAAGAGGAATCCAAAACAAGCAATAATCCAATCGAGGTGCAAACACAGTCCGAATCAGCAAGGCAAAGGGTAAATCCAAGACAGGCTATTAACTTCAGGGCAGGCAGAAATCAGACAGGATGAGATAACAGGCTGGGATCAAGACACGAGAAAACAGACTATGAACAAGGCTAGACTCATGAACTTGGAAGGGCTCCGTAAAGTAGCTATCCCTAGGTGAGCGATAAATGCTGAACAATACTCGGAAGTGAGAGAGAGGAAGTCCATGGCTTATAAAGCATGTCTCATTGGATGCAGCTGTGTGTGTAATTGGTAGCAGGTGAGCTTGTGATTAGTGCAATGGAGCATGGAAAATGTAGTCCAGGATTTATATAGTGTGTGTTATTGGTAGCAGCTGTGTGTGATTGGTTTCAGGTGAGCTTGTGATTAGTGCAATGGAGTATGGAAAATGTAGTCCAGGGTGATGTGTAACAGTCTGTGTGGTGTGAGAGTCAATATAAGGGCGACCTCTGATGGCAAGCAGACGGAAGTTCATGGACAGGATTCGTGACACATGGCTTCCACAAAAATATTAAGCAGCGCAACTATTGATAATAATAAGAAATGGTTCTTTAGCACCAAATCAGCATATTACAATTATTTCTGAAGGGTCATGTGATACTGAAGACTGAAAATACATTTAAAATATATTAGAAAACAGTTATTTAAAATTGTATTAATATTTCACAATATTACTGCTATTATATTTATTATTATTATTATTTAATTTATTTATTTTATCAAATAAATGCAGTCTGGGGAGCATAAGAGACTTCTTTCAAAAACATTACAAAATCTTATAAACCCCAAATTTCGGAATGTAGTGTATTATGCACAAATCAAGACAAGATATTCCTTAAAGATGCCTAAAGATTGCAAGACTTGATTGTTTATAGTTAATACTGATTGCCTTGCTAATTGCTTTGAATTATGAGGGAGGATTGTTAAAGTGGTCATATGATGCTTTTTTAAAGATCATTATTTTGTGTATTTGGTGTAACAGAATATGTTGACATGCT
>NW_015536800.1:3299852-3336394 GCF_001515605.1 Sinocyclocheilus anshuiensis | reverse complement strand
AAGGAAAACTTGAAATCGCATCATATGACCCCTTTAAGGTTTCTTTCCCAGCCGTTGCCATAAATACACTCATGCACCTACAACCTCTACAGTACATCTGCCTCTGCCACTGAAACCTGCCACTGCGCAGTCTGTTAACATGAAGTTTGATTTCTTCTGCACTATTTCATTAGGGCTGAAGGCCCCAGCTGTGACCAGCCACGTGACAGCTAAGACCAACCAGAATGCTTTGCAACGCAGTGGATCTGCACGACTCATTCGCTCATCATCAGTAGCAGGTAAGGAGAGAGAAAATTTCATAGTGTGTGTGTCCATATCCATATACGCTCTACCACTGCTGCATTGTCAAAAGCTTAAACTGTTTGTATCCTTGCTATCACTTTTAGTCATAACTGTTTCACTTCCAAAACTTTGTGGTGTGTATGTGGCCTTTTGAAGTGTTTTGTGAAGTAGGTTTAATTGTGTCCATATCCATATACGCTCTACCACTGCTGCATTGTCAAAAGCTTAAACTGTTTGTATCCTTGCTATCACTTTTAGTCATCACTGTTTCACTTCCAAAACTTTGTGGTGTGTATGTGGCCTTTTGAAGTGTTTTATGAAGTAGGTTTAATTGTGGGTTTAATTCATGCACTGTGCTACATTTTAGAAATAGACAGTTTGGTGGTTAATCAAAACATAAATATGGCCATAGGATATAAAAGTTATAAAATGATTGAACAGTGGATTCCTCTGTATCTGTGCTCATGCATTTCTCTCACACACATGTGATACAGTGGCAAAAAAGTATGTGAACCCATTGGGATTAGTCGTTTTTTTGTGTTAATTGGTTATAAAATGTCATCTGATCACCATTAAAGTCACAAGTACTGACACGCACAATGTGCTTTCACTAAAAGCACACAAACAGTTATAATATTTCATGTTTATTGAACAGATCCCTTTAAACATTCACTGTGGAAAATGTAAGTGAACTTTACTTTGTTGATGTTGATGATCTGAATGATCCACAGCTGTTTTTTTGTGATGAGTTTCATGAGTTGTTCATGACTCACTTATTTGTTCTGAGCAGTTAACTGCCTACTCTTCTTCAGAAAAATCTTCCAGGTCCTGTACATTCTTTGGTTTTCCAGCATATTCTTCATAGTTGAACCCTTTACAACAGTGACTATGATTTTGAGATCCATCTTTTCACACTTAGGACATCTAATGGAGTTATACACAGCTATTACAAAGGGTGAAAACATTCACTGAAGAAAACATAAAAATGTATTTATTCATATTAATGTATGTGATTTGAATAATTTATTGTCTGCTAAAGGAAGGCAGGTTCATGAGCAAAAGGTGATATTTATTTATTTTTATTAAAAAACAAAAGCATTAGATAGAGTATATATATATTAGATAGAGTATATACAGTATATATATATATAGAGTACTAGATAACCCCATGGACCCTTTTCACAAGACTGTGATGACGCATTTAACGGTAATCAGCATCGTAAATCCTCGAAAGTTTTTCATATTTGTATTTTTAAAAAAATGTATGTACATTTATAACACTATTATTTGTATTATATCACCTTTGCATCAAATTACAAAAAAACAGCTAATGCGAGGGTGTTTCTAATGCAGCGTCTATGGGAGGGACGGTAAATTTGACATCGTTCTCTCTTCTGACTGCCGTTATCAGTCTCTCTCAATTTTTTTCCTTTTATTGAAAGTCATGAAAACACTATCGTGGAGTTTTTTTTTTGTTGCTATTTGAGCAAATGGGAATGCAAAAAATATATTTGTGGTGCTCTCCCATTCACTGCTATTCAAGTTAACCCAACTATGACGACTTCCGCTGCTGAGAAACCCGGAAATGTGAAAAAGGTCCATCGCCTTTTTTAACCTTGTAGCACTATGTGTGACTTTCTCTGCAGTGTTTCTTTGCAGAAATGCCACAGACATCCTCAAGCAAAAATTCCAGTCACATTCACAACAAGTTTACCCAAGCAGTGCACGTTTCTTGGTATTTCTGGCCTTTCCGTCTTGTTTTACTTACAAAACAACTTGACTTTAACAGAATTTTAGCCACAAGCGCCAGCTCCTCCCCTTGACTGTTGCTAATTTATGTTGCTCTGGCTATGCAGCTGTTGGCCTTTAGAGGTGAATAGGGAAGCACAATAGTGTCAGAACACAGCCGTTCATGTGCTGCTTGACTTCTTTCTATTCAACAATGTCACTCATCAGTATTCTGAGGCACTTGTTTCTCTCTCTCTCTCTCTCTCTCTCTCTCTCTCTCTCTCTCTCTCTCTCTCTCTCTCTCTCTCTCTCTCTCTCTCTCTCTCTCTCTCTCTCTCTCTCTCTCTCTCTCTCTCTCTCTCTCTCTCTCTCTCTCTCTCTCTCTCTCTGTTTCTTTTTCTTTATCCAACAAAGGCATCCATTCAGGAAGCCTGCTGCTTGGAAGATACATAAATGTTAAATAGATATCTCAGAGAAGGCACCCGAAAAAAAGGGAAAGAAGAAGAATAAAAAGGAAGATGATGACATGAGGCAAGATTAGGGACTAATAAGAACTTTATGCCTATGAAATAAGAAAAATGACAAAAAAAAAAAAAAGACCAATGTCTTTGAATGAGAATGTAGGATTTCAGTATTCAAATATTTACTAAAATGAATTAGTTAAAAAAATCTTCACCAACAGATGAAAATTCTGTCGTCATTTTCTAACCCACATGTCATTTCAAGTCTGTATGACTTTATTACTTCTATTGTACACAAGAAAATTATAAAATAAATAAATATTATGTATTTATATAATTATTAATATTATTATTATTATTATTATTGCCCATATAATGAAAGTCAGTGGAAACCAACATTGGACTCCATTAGCTTTCATTATTTGGTGAAATTCTGTCATCTAAGCGTCCTTTTTTTTGTATGAAAATTCTGTCGTCATTTTCTAACCCACGTCATTTCAAGTCTGTATGACTTTATTACTTCTATTGTACACAAGAAAATTATAAAATAAATAAATATTATGTATTTATATAATTATTAATATTATTATTATTATTATTATTGCCCATATAATGAAAGTTATAAAATAAATAAATATTATATATTTATATAATAATAATTATTATTATTATTGCCCATATAATGAAAGTCAGTGGAAACCAACATTGGACTCCATTAGCTTTCATTATTTGGTGAAATTCTGTCATCTAAGCGTCCTTTTTTTTGTATCTTGTATTTTAAATATGTCTTGAATTAAGAGGCAATTCTTACCTTGTTGGTGTTTTTTCTTGTTTTAAGCAAAAACCTCACCAAATTTTGTTGCATTCAAAACCATTAAAGGAGAGAGAGTGAAAATAAATACACAGTTTTGCTTCTCAAATAAATGTATTTTGTTTCAAGGAAGTTTAAATATTTTATCAGTGAAAATACTGATTACGAAAAAAAAAAATTTTTGCAGTGTAATTGTAAATCAGTAGCTATAATCTTCAAATGCAGCATCTTTCATCCTCACACCATAATCATACCCATACTGTAGCCAAGAGAGAGGGAGTGAGAGAACGACGTTACTCATAAACCACCTACTCCCCGCTCTGTGCAAACTCCCTCCCCTTCCCTCTTACATTGCCTTTCTCCCTCCATCCCCCCTTCTGAGTGCACGAGTGTGTGTGTGTGAAGCTACAGAGAGCTTGGCTTCAAGTGTGCGTGTTTGTGTGTGTGTGTGTGCATGTGCAACACACATAAAAGATTAGCGTGTGCACATTTGCAAGAGAGAGAGAGAGAGAGGAGGAGAATATATGAGACACTGGCTGGTTCAGCATCCAAGAGGATACCGCTGAACAGAGTGGCCGTTCCCACAAGAACTACGCATCATTCCCAATCCAATCTTCATCGTCAGTTTGGTGTTTCTGTAGCAGTATCATTTTTTTTTTAGAATTTTTTGGAGAGATTTGGAGACTATAGCAAATTTTAGTATTATTCTTTCCCCAATTTTTCTTCTTTTTCACTGTTTTTTTCTCCGCCTCTTATTTGGACACTGGAATGTGACAGAGACCATAAGATTTTTTTTATGTAGTGAATTTTAATTTAATATTTATTTATTTTTTTGTTAAATTTTTTTCAAGAAATTTCTTGATTCCCCCCCCCCTATATTTTGTGGAGGATTTCCTCTCCTCCTTTTAAACGTTGAAGGTCATGTTATGGTCTCCGAGACTTTCCCTATCAAACTTCCACGTGAAGCTCACGGCTAAAGGACTATTCCGCAATCTCCAGCTACTGCCGGGATGCAAGAAGACCACGGTGGTCTTCCATACAGGTTGGGGAACCTCTCCTTTCCCTTCCTCCATCTCTCAATCTCTCCCTTCATCTCTCCCTCACCATACGCCCCTTCCCCCTCCCATATTTCTCCTTTTGACACCCGTCTCTTCATAGTTACCGTTGTTCCATCTGTGCTTTGAGGAGCATGTGGCAGCCTTCACTATTGTTTCTTTTAACAGAAGATGCTTACAAAGAATCGTGTGTGTTTGTGGGACTGCGTGTGTGTGTGTAATGTAGTGAAAGGCCTGATCGCGTGATATTTAGTGAGTGATGCTCGTGCCAGAGGGCACCATGTGCAGTGCCATAAATAGAAACTGCTAGCTGTGTTTTTAACATGTTTATCTGTGCTGTCTCTGCATCCTTGTATTCATATGTAAACAGCACATTTACAAAACAAGGGGAACGGTATATATTGATTTTTGTGCTGGGAGTAAATAAAGCACAGATTGATGTGATAGTGTGTGTGTGTGTGTGTGTGTGTATGAAAATGGTAAGGGTTCAGCTGATTGCTAGGATGTGTTTCTGTGTTTTCAGATGCACATTTTATGGTTTAATTCTCTACTAAATTCTCCACCGCCCTCCTTCTTTCTGTGTCAGATGTGAATTTAGGTTAGGGTTCATGTAAGGGTGCTCTCTCCCTAACTGTCCGTCTCTCTCTTTCTCTCTCTTTCACTCTCTCTTTCACTCCAAAATCTATTTTATATATACATATATATATATATATATATATATATATATGTGACCACACACACACACACACACACACACATATATATATATATATATATATATGTGTGTGTGTGTGTGTGTGTGTGTATTATGCATTTAATTAAGATGATTATTAAAAGTATTAACTATCAATATAAAAAAGTGTCATTCAAATAATTATACAATAAAAGAATTAGCTTCATTTCTTTATGCAAAAAAAATCACATACACACATATATGTATATTAATTTGTTTTCCTTCTTTTTCTATTTTATTTATGGGTAAAATGTGACCTGGATATGTTCACAAATATTATCTCTCTAGTACACCAGTGGTATAGGTATGGCAGTCACAATATTCTCCCTCATCTATTGGAAGACACAGTGGAAAATTCCAGAATATTCTTGAACACATACATTCAGAGTGCAGCATCTCCTCATAGTTGTCTCTATAGAAACTAGCATGCTGGATCATGTGGTGCTGTTATCTACAGACCTGATATATGTGACCTGAACAGCCGGTGTGAGTGAGTGTGTGAGTCTGTGAGAGCATCAGCAGAGAGAACAGTTTGTACATACCAAACGCTCCTGCACACACTGTACGAGATACTCGTTCAAATTAATCTTCATCTGAGAGCACAGCCTCTCTAATCAGAACAAATGCACTGATTTTAGAGATGTAATGTTGTGTGAGCATTCTTACAGCCTTCATTTTTTAATCTATTTATCCATCTGGATTTGATGGCTTGCTTTGGACTGGTAGTTTTCATCCCTCATCATGCGATTTAATCTAAACACAGTCGCTGGCCTCATTCTTATAATTCCAATCCAGATTATTTATTTATTTATCCTTCTCATTCTGTGTGTATCTCAATGACAGTGTGTGCACAAGGAAATTTTAAGTAATTTTTTTTTTTTTCAATTTACGGTAGAAACATTTCTTGTAGTAAAATATGTCCTTGTTGTTGTTGTTTTGTTTTTTTTAAGTGAACTGTGCTATTCATTTCTAAGTGACTTTTGTATACAATTTCTGTTTAGCGAATGATTAAACAAGTGACAATAGCAATAGGGTAACAATAGGGACCAGAGACATGGTGGTGGGCGCTACTAATTTGTGACAATAAGCAACCATCACGTTCCTGAGTTTGGGTGGAAACAGGATATCCCAAGTCTTTAATATCCAAAGGGATCCACAGAAAATCCAAATGCATGTGTGCTTTTGTGTGTGATCACACTTATCCTCTTCAGATACTCCCTTTGACTTTCCAGTGAGCCAAAGCCCTTGCCTATACCCCATTCCTAACATTCATATCTAAAGAATTAATAAACAATAAACTAAATAGTTTGGTTTGAGGTTGTGATTATGGTGGTATGTCATTTTACCACAGGCCCTGGATGTCGCTCTCTCTGTGCAGCAGCCTGGCCGCTTTCTGTCTGTCTTTCCAGCCATGCTCGGATAGGTAACACCACCAAACTGTCACGAGAGATCTCATTTAGTCATCTTCCAGTCATTTAGACTGGGAAATATTTGCTCCATAGCTATATAATTTGAATAGTTCAACACAAACAAAAATAGTACATGGTAAAAATTTTGTCATAAGGTAGAGTAAAATTACATACAAATTACAAAATACATTAACTGCTTTCTTTAGTCAAAATCGTTATTTGATATGACTGAATCAACCAACAAAAGTAATTTACTATTTTTATTTAACCATTTATCATTTTAATACCATGTTTTTGGACATGCTCCAAAGAATATATGATATTCTATGATATCCCTGTTGAAAAATCCAGCATATGCTGGTTGATATGTTTTGAAGCATGGCTGCTGGTTTGAGCTGGTTTAAGCTAGTCATGTTCTGGTCCTGAGCAGGAGCTAATTGCTTAGGACCAGCACATGACCAGCTAAGGACCAGCTCAAACCAGCAGCCGTGCTTCAAAACATACCTAACCAGCATATGCTTGTTTTTTCAACAGGGATACCAGATTTTTTCACTGTGTCGTGGTACCTTCATAGTACTTTTTGTTCACAGTAAGGATTTTTAGGAGGGTCATTTTAGGTTGAATAACAACAAAAACATGTAGGTAGACCTGAATTAAACTAAATTAACAAAACAAGAGTTTGCTTATGTAATATTTACAGTACTATTCAGTGCATTTTTTTAAAGGAATTAATACTTTTTATTCACCAAGGATACATTAAATTGATCCAAAGTGTCAGTAAATACTTTTACTTTCATATAAAAATATATATTTCAAATAAATGCTATTCTGTTAGACTTTCTATTTATCAAATAATCTTGTAAAATATATCACAATTTCCACAATATTAAGCAGCACAACTCTTATTATTGTCAACATTGGTTGCACAACATTACTGTGTTTTGATCAAACAAATGCAGCCTTGGTAAGCTTAAGGTGTATCATTAGACAGTTTCCTCTTGCTAGATGAAACTATGTCACATTTAGATTGAGAAGATGTGCCGTGATGTGTTTGAATGTGTTTGGTCTCCTTTTGAATGTGTGGCACTGCTTCTGTCTAAGTGACATCATTCTTTCCATTAAGCAAAACGCTGAAACGTTTATTCAGGCTTTCCTTCAGAGCGGGTGCATAATTTCCTCATCTGCCTTCCAGTAATTATGTGGAAGAGTGGAAGCCTTTATTTTTTTTCTGTGGAGGCTTGCGGTTTGCTGGTTGTATGAGTGTGTGTGTGATGTTTAATCTTGCAGTGTAATGAAAAGAGGATTGCTGAGAGAAACAACAGCATCAAAGGAGCACCACTCTGTCTGTTAGCATAACCATGAACATATCCGGCCTGGGTGTGGACACGCTTGACGAAGCTTGTGCTTGGACGCCTGTGGTTGAGCCCTACTCAGTGTGTATGTGTGTGGTAACTAGCTACGGTCTGTCTCCAGTGGGGTGTTTGGGGGACAGCAATCACAGCATGTCTCCTGTCACGGTAGACCATAATAAACACTTATTACGAGGCCTAGACTGCACACTGATTACATGCTACTTATGGACTTATCGTGTTCACACATAGATGCACACACAAGCAGAGACTATGTACACTATCCTTTATTTTACACAGCATAGTGATGACGTTTAATGATTTTGTAATCTAGTAAAGCCACATTCTCTATACTGTACACCTAAGTTCATATATATATATATATATCTCACCAATTTAAAAATAAACTTTTAGAAAGCATCAATCAAACACAAGACATAGTGGATAATCAAATAATAGTAGACAATGCAGTCAATACATGAGTTTTAGATTTAACTATCATAGCTTTACGCTGTCTTATTAGACATGCTACCATGGTAATACAGTACCATATTTTCCATTAGTATTATTATTTGTAATACATGTTAGTACCGTGTTTTTGTTTGGACATGTACCATAGTGGAACTATCCCATAGCTAAAGAAAAAAAATTATCTGGCCAAAATATATTTATAAATATATTTGAATCATTTTGTACATATATCATTTACAGTTTTAAGGTTCAGTTTACATTACAAAATGTAATATATGGGCAAATAAAACATTTGAGGTAGTGTTACTTTTTTTTAATTTTTTTATATTTACATACATATGTATTTTGTCAATTTCAGAATTTACAAGAAATAGCCAAAATATAATCTAAAATTTAAAATGATGTATTTAAAATACATTTTGTTTGATATTTTATTTATTTATTCAGAAGAAAATATATGATGTAAAGAGTCATTTTTACCATTTTAAAGGTTTGGTTTAAATTACAAGATGCAATATGGGGCAAATAAAACATTTGAAATAAAGCTAAATTTTTAAAATGTTTTTTCAGATTTTGTTCAATTTTAGAAGGTACAAGAAATGGGCAAAAATATAATATTAATAAAAAACTCAGATGATTTAATATATGTGCCATTTAAAATTTTTATTATGTTTGGACATGTTCCATGGTCATTTTAAAGAGTACCATGACATATAAATATGGTAATCTTTCCATAGCATGGTATAGGCCTATATAAAAGTTATCATCCAATACCACAATAGTACCACTGCACAGTTTTGTAAGGGTATTGGGGACAAAAATCTGTGCCACACTGACATCCATAGTAGCGGAGTATCTGAGGTCAGCAGTGATGTGATCAGAGCTGATGACACAGTCCTGTGGGGTGGCAGATTGTGCAGGTGTGGTCATGTGACAACAGGCAAGGGCACTGTTCAGCACTGAGTTACAGTTATTTAAGGACATTGCATTTCATCTCAAAGCACACATATTCCCTCACATCACACTAAGCCAGAAAAAGACTGCAGCAATCTCTCTATTTCAAGCCTGTGTTTAAATAATGTAACAGAGACATTCGTCAGAAGTGATCTTTGCATTATACATAAAGACTTCCAGGTTTAGAAGAAAATTGTTTTTGTATTAGGTATAAAAAAGAAAGAGGAAATATCTGACCAACGAGCATTTTAATGATTGGACATTTATCATAAATAGGATAACATATTTCTATTTATTTGATTAGATAAAATTCATAGTCGAAATAAGAAAAGATTAGACATTTTTTTTATTAAATCCACAACATGCCTACTGAGTGTTCTTATTCTTTGATGCACAAAGCAGAAGAGAACAAAGAATAATATTAATAGTGTGTGTATTTGTGTGTGTGTAATTTCTACAAGCGGTTGACATTATATTGATATTTTGACACTTCACTTCAAAAAGTCTCCTTTCATTAAGAGTGATAAATTATTCGTAGATGATTTGTTGTGTAAATTAATTTCTACAAAAGCTATAAGAAGCTTGAAAGCATGCTCTAAGGGTCAACTACAGTGAAAATATATCTGCCAGCAGGGGGCATCAGAGAGACTCTCTGATTCATGGAAGGTGATTTAAAGGGATAGTTCACCCATAAATGAGAATTCTGTCATCATTTCGCACAGATCTTACAGCTATATTCAACGACATTCAGTATTCAGCTGAGTCTTCTGAAGCCATACAGCATACAGTGATGACTAGGGGTGAGAAGATTCCCTCGTTTTCTCAATTCATCGAAAACAAATCTTGCTAATGCATATACAATGATTTTGAAAAATAGATTTTTGAATCATGAATCATTTCTTTTGATCAAGAATCTATTTAAAATGCTGTAAATGATTCTATAAAGTATCATTCAATATTTGTAAATATATAAACATTACAGTTTTTACATAAGCAGATTATCGGAGACATACCTTTGTTTGCATATAAGATGCATTAGGAGCAGCATTTACATAATCCTATATGCACTTAAAAATTACAGAATGAAATTACATCTCATTGTGAATCGGACTGAATCAAATCATTCGGAATTTACAAAAATCTTTCCTTAAACAAATTGAAAACCTACACTCAGAAAAACTGTACCAAAGCTGACAGCTTTTGTACCGTTTTTCTGAGAGTGTATGAATCGTGAATAAGATAGATTTTCTGTCTACCCTAAAATCCACACTCCTATAGTAATAAAGCGATTTTCTTTTTTTTCTTTTTTTGGGTGAACTGTTTCTTTAAGGCCAGCTGTCCAAAGCAGTCTACTAGGGAATGAGAGTTAAACTGCATCAGCAATAGCTAATATTCAATTTGTACTCTTCACCTCTTCACACTGTTTGTTGTCTATTGTGGTTACTTGGCAGATTTGTGTGTGGGATATCATATTTTAAAGTTGCTTGGTAAATACAGATTACATTCAAACAGGGACTAAATTACCATCTAAATTACAGTTCTTGTTAAATGTCATACACAGACCGGGGAGTTTGACAGAAGCCAACCAAATACCAAAATTACACATATATCCAGCCTTCATCTGTCTTTACCCTCATGTTTAAGCTTTAAGTATCTAATTAAGACAAAAATAAATTATACACGTGGAATTTACATGTGAAGCATTGACAGTATTACACCTAGTTTACACATTATTTTTCTAATTCTTGTATAATAATTATTATACATTTTATGACCTCATATATAAATATAAAAAAACATAATCAAAAATACTTATTTCTCTACATCTCAGATGTGTTATTGCTCAGTAGGCAGTTTGAGAATGCTTATAAAATTCAATTAATAGTCAGTATTCTTTACAGATTATGGGATGGAAACCTTACTTTGACTTCAGTTAGCCTATAAAAGATGAGACCAAAATGCACTCTCAGTACACACACACACACACAGTATCTAATTAAGACAAAAATAAATTATACACGTGGAATTTACATGTGAAGCATTGACAGTATTACACCTAGTTTACACATTATTTTTCTAATTCTTGTATAATAATTATTATACATTTTATGACCTCATATATAAATATAAAAAAACATAATCAAAAATACTTATTTCTCTACATCTCAGATGTGTTATTGCTCAGTAGGCAGTTTGAGAATGCTTATAAAATTCAATTAATAGTCAGTATTCTTTACAGATTATGGGATGGAAACCTTACTTTGACTTCAGTTAGCCTATAAAAGATGAGACCAAAATGCACTCTCAGTACACACACACACACACACACTCAATCTCTCTCTCTCTCTTTCTAATGCACTCTTAATGTGCTCTCTGGACCTTAGTGCATTTTCATTAAGATGCAATCCCAGCATGCACTATGACTTTTTTTTTTCAGGATCAACACAAGAGAGGGCGTATGTTATTTGCGTGCTGAGTTTGTTGCTTAAAGCTTTTGTTGCACAGCTTTCCTATTAGTCATGTTCATTTCTTTGTTATGATACCATTAAGATAAAAATATTTTTCTAGTGTATGGGGGTGAATGTTCTTCTCATAAGTGCAGTTTTTTGCTTTCACTTTTACTGGTTGAATTGAGGAGTATATGTGATTCTGGACTGTGAAATCATGCTGAACGTAATGGCCACACTGAACACGCGCTCTTTTACAGTGGACAAGAGCTCCAAAGGGCCCAAAGCTGCAGGGGCAACAGCTGGACGGACACAGCAGCACAGCTCAGCTAGTCAAGGAAGACCGACGGAGGAAGAGGAAGAGAAAGATCTTCGTCTTCAAAATGAGAAGAAAAGTCAATGCATCCTGCATCTCCGTAAACTCATCGTTAACGGCAATCGGCGACTGGAAGCTCTTGCCCTGGTTGTGCAGCACATCTTCAGTGAGGTTGGAGAACTTTACTGTTTAATTTTTTGTCTTTTGTCTAGATGTTTCTTTGTCAGGTTTACTCACCATTCATTTTCTATTTTTCTTTCTTGCCATGGTTTTAATATATAGATATTCAGCATATTACTGATCTTTTGGCAAAGTGGTCTTTGGCAGAGAGCTGTGCAAAATGGTGTTTTATATATCTAATTTATCATCATTTAAGAATACAGCAAAAACAGTAATTTTGTGAAATGTTTTTACAATTCAAAATAACTGTTTCTGATTTGAATATATTTTAAAATGTAATTTATTCCCATGATGGCAAAGATGATTTTTCAGCAGCCATTTATCTAGTCTTCAGTGTCGCATGATCCTTTAGAGATCATTCTAATATGCTGATTTGGCGCTCAAGAAACTTCTTCTTTTTAGCAATTTTGAAAACAGTTGTACTACTTAATGTTTTTGTGGAAACCAACAGAAAGATCAAAAGTCACAAAAATCTTTTGTGACATTTTAAATGTCTTTACTGTCATGTTTTATCAATTTAATACATCCATTGCTAAGCAAAAGTATTAATTTCTTTCAGAAAAAAACTGATTTGAACTGTAATCTGTTTAACATTAGACATATCTTACAGTATATAATGAAGTCTTGACTATTCAAATTATCTTCAATCAAGAGATCTTTGTTCCTCTGTTCCATTAGTCAGATTATAATTGCAGGTATCTCAAATTATCATTTCATCCTTTGAAAATGTAATTGGGTCAGATGCAATTACAAACATCTGAAATGTAATTATGGATAATCAAGCATACTACAAGGGCTTGTCATAACGTATGTGCCTGTCTGTTTTGTCTACAAAGCAGGTAAGTAGGAAATGTTTCATATGGTGGTACCATTAACCAGCATTTCCAGGTGTGTTGAAACTAAGAGGGCTCCAGGGGGGATGTTCTCTCACATTCACTCTAGATGTCATGCATGATTTAGTTTAGTCAATAAGCCAAGTTTGACCTAACCCCTTCACATGATCTCTTTGCAACCCACCGAAACACAGGTTCTTCTATTCATTCATGCTCATCGCCATCAGATCCACACGCTACTGGGCCTCTTTAGTTCGATGTTGCACTTGTGCGTTGATCTCCCTCCTTTAATTTACTTCTTACTTTTCCACCATTGTTCTGGAAATGGAATGTGGCTTCAGCGCAGCTTCGGTAGCGACTCAACTTGCACAATATAAGTTTGAAGAGGAAACAGTTGGCCTCTTTGGGGTCTCTTTGACTAAATTTCAGACCCATCAAACTCTATGTATACAGCCTGGCATGATCAAATATCTGGGAGTGTCTGTAAAAGCCCTTTATTTCGTGATTGGCTGTATCCTGGATACAGACTTGCCACAGTGCTAATCTCCATTCACCTTCTTTTGGTTTGCAAATATTTGCAGATCAAAGGAGCTGTCAATCAATTACTAGGTGTAACTAAGTATTTAAGGATTCCCATTGGTCTGAATAAATCAACCATGAGGTAAACACTCTACCAAAAACAATAGTAAGATAGTAAGTCACAGATTTGTATTCTCTTAGGATGTCACAGAAAATTGTTGATAAAACAGAAATGACAATTAACAAGTAATTCAGTCATTTTTTAAAATGTTAAGTCTCAGGTATTTAGTTTGCCTAACCAGTAAAACTTAATAATTAATCACCGGCATTGACATGTCCTTGCCACACTGCTCACGGCTTATTGAATGCCTTTTTAATGCTTTAACATCTTGTTAAGAAGTTTCTCAAATGTTTGTGTAGACTAATAGACCACTATCCACTATCGCGTACAGACTTACTTAAGTCTTAAATACATCCAATTATACAATGTCAGCTTTGATCATTCTGAAACCTCTGTGTGTGAGAGTGAAGTTTCAAGCCTACTGTTCATTTGATTGGGGAGTTTAGTAACACCCTACCGTTTTGCATATTGGTTTATCTGACAGAGTAGGTTTGAGCGTAATCCCGCCCTCATGGGCCCTGAGGTAGAACCACTGACAGTAAAATCATCTAGATGCACAATGTTGTACTGAATCATACACTAGACTGTCTGATAATGTGTGATCATCTGAAGGCATGAACTGTCTTGTATTTCCTGCATGACTGGCTGGAATAGTTCTCGATTTTGAATGTTGAAATTGATTGAGGCCAGAGAGGTAAAAGCCTGCAAGAAATAGAAAAATTTTCACTCAAATAGAAGTGAATTAAGATATTAGAGATTATAAAAGATATTAGAGATCATAAAAAGTACACCAGAATGGACTGGTGCAGATAGGTTGGAGAAAGTACTGGCCCACTGACGGCAGCCAAAAAATGGTGTTCCAGAGCTGGAGAAATGGATTACATTTTGTTGAAAGACTGTGACAACAAATATTTGTTCTTTGAAATAATGTGCACCCATAAATCATGCACAAGACTAGGAATGTGTATTAAGAAAGTGAATAGGGTCAATTTTGATTTCATGTTGACTTTAAATTTACTCTAATCTGCCTGAACTCATATCTAGGTAAACACTATTAGCTAGGTTTAAAGTTGGGAACTTAAATAGGCTTATGTGAGCTAATGTTAGTGTAACTATGTTAATGGGTTACTCAATGTGCACCCCACACCCAGTCTAGTAATCTTCACCCCAGGCGTACAATTAAACCCAGAATCCCACAATTTACTTACTTACTTACTTACTTTCTTTCTTTCAAATTTCCATTTTAGCCATCTCATTCCATGCATTCCTCGGTGTCCTATATATAATGCAAATTTGTCATCTTATCTCCTTATCTCTCAATAATAGCAAGCCTTCCCACATCAATTCTTCTTATCAAAACAGCTTAAAAAAACACCTATAGGATACTTCACAAATTTTGCACTTCAACTCCAGAAACCCCACATACTGTCTAGAAAATTCAAATCTTTCACTTTCTTTCCACTCGTGAAAAAAGCGAGACTTTACTTTGGGGAAAGTTGACAATTTTAGCCCTTGTGTCACCCACAGTGATTGATAGTGAGCACAGAGGAGGTGGGATGTTGCTGTGAGGAATGCACCAGCTGCTATTGAGTCCCAGGGGGTGGGGTTTGGAGAAGGGGTGTGGTTTATTTTCCCACCTCACTGCTGTTTGGCTGATAACAGTAGAGCAATGTTTCTCTGTACCCACCCACCACTTTGCACTTTTACCATATTTCATAGAATATAATTACATGGTATTTTTGAAATTTTTTTATGGAAAATACCACTGTGGAAGTGTCTACTAAAAATTTTATATTTCAAGTAAAACTAGTTCAAATAAAATTTGTTCAAGCACATGCAAATGGGTTGTTTGCTTGTGCTTGAACTGTCATCAAAACTATTGCATATGGATTTTATTAAAATCTAACTTTGAGCAAATACCTCATTACTTTTTAATTGAATCATTTTTCCCCAGTCTAATTACTCATTTGTTCTGATTCTTCATGTATTTTTCTTACACAGCTTTGCAGACCTGTGGTCTTCTGCCATGTAACGGTTCCCATGTTGACCATAATATTATATAAGCTCCAATACACCAAGCACAATCTCATTTATAGAACAGCCATGTTATGTAACTCTGATATCACCTTTGGACTTACTTCTTGTACCCTGGTAAAATGTGATTCATCTATTATTTTGGTCTCAGTATATCAATAAGAACCAATCAAATTGCTTGCCCATAAAAAAGAAATATTTTCTTCATAACCACAGAACCCACTTTTCCACCTACTCACTCTTTCAACATTCATCTTTCCATTTTCTCTTATCTGAGTTTCCACTCCCTCTCTCTTAGGAGGAATACGGGAGCAGGTCTGTGATAGGGAGGGAGTTGTTTCTAATGCAGCATGCCTGGAGACTGATGCTGACAGACCAGTTTTTAATGTAGAGAAGGAGGAAAGTAGTTGAAGATTGTTGGGTTGTTTGACTGGTAGGGGAGAAGAGAGAGCAGGAGCGTGAGTTTGAGGAGAAGATGGGCTCCTCCGGGAGCAAACCTGGCCTGAAGAAGCTTCCTGGCTCCAAGAAGAATCAAAAGGTGCAGTTTAGTTCCTTTGAGTGGTTATTTTGCAATTACTGGTATTGGCAGATTTACTAGTTGCTACTCTGTTTCTCAGTAACTTCTTTCTCAAAGTGTAGGTATGTTTTGATTCTTAACTTGCTGCTCATCAACCAAACCATTGTTAATCTTGATAGGTGATTCATTATGGTTTGTGATGGCAGTTGTGTGTCATGTGTTGTGCATATGGAGTAATCTATTTTGTTTGAGCTTTATTTATGTTTCCAGTTTTTCAGTTTGTGCATTCAAACTTGGTGCACAATCACATGCTTGCTTTTTCCCTGAGTCTGTAGAAGGTGTTCTTTGTGTGTTTTGCCCATGCAAAGTGTGTTTTTGTATAGTTCAGAGGTGTAAAACTCCTGTCCTCTTATCCCAGGCCATGAACCCGAGTGTATGTGAGTACAGTAACCATAACAGGGAGTTTGACTTCAGTTTGGACGTGAGGTTTGTGTGTCAGCATGTTCTGTTAAGTTTGTCCATCACGTGTTCAGCAGTCTCTGACAGTCTTTATCACAGAACATAGTAATCTCAGGCCATGTGATCTTTGGCTATGTAGAGGTTACTTTAACATTAAGCGTCACTTAATCACAGACACACACACATATGTCTTTCCTGGAACATTTAAATCAGCCTCACACTGACCCTTGATCATGCCTGCAGATAAGAAACTGATTGTGATGGTTCTTATCCAACAACAACAACAACCCATTCTGCCAGTACTGACAGTGTCCAGCTGAGAGTCACACATAATGCATGATATCATTGCAAAAGAGTGTTTTATTCATAATTCTGATCAAATGTGAGTGTGTATTCAATGTGTAAAGTAAATCAAGAAGTGGCTTGGTTTTTTACAGTATGTTTGAGGTTGTATTAAAGCATGTCTTGAATCTTTTCAAGGTTTTGGGGAAATTTTAATGCGTGGCCTGCAGTGCAGTTGTTCTTATTCTGTGGACCACTGGTGGTCCATGACCAGATTCTAAGTTATTGGCTGATTAAAAAACAAATGCATCTAAATTAATAATTATAATAGACAAAGAAGTAACAACATTACGTTAAATGACTGATTAATCAATTCATAACAATAAAATAATTAACTAATTATGTTAACAGTAATTTGGGATTAAAATATGTTCTTGTTTAACAAACAGTGGGCTCATAGAAGTTCATTGGCTGTGAGTGGAAGTAGCTAATTTCAATGAAAGAAGAATTAGCTAAATATTTGGTGGTTTCCCCCAGTAGCCATTAGTTTGTTATCATCTGTATTTATATGCTTATTAATATTTTGAATTAGCTTTTATTTTTATATTCTCAGTTTTCATTTAAATTTAAATTTTTTAGTATTTTTTGTGCTTTTGTCTTTTTATTAGTTCTTTTAAAGCTACTTTTATATGTAGCTTTTATATTTTATTTTAGTCATTTTAGTGCTTCAAATTCATTTTATTTCAACAGAAATGTACATTTTCATTTAAGTTGTTAATCTAATATTTAGATTTTATTTTACTAACAAGTTTTTGTTTAGTTTTAAGTAACAGCACTTTCCCCTAGATTTGGTTTATTAGGTTGTTTTTCATTTTTATTAAAATGTTTCTAAAAATGTTTTAAGAACCATTGCATTGTGACAAGCTATACTTCTAAAAATATTTAAAACAACACATTCTTTTTGGTATTAAACATTTGTATGATTAAAAAAAAATTATGCACCTTTTATGAACTTACATTATTTAACTAAATGTAATATTTATTCTTTCAAAAATACATTATTTTTTAAAGAATATAAATTAATATTTTCCTTTACAGTATATTCTATAAGTCTAATACTATATGTGACCCTGGACCACAAAACCAGTCTTAAAGGGTTACTCCACCCCAAAATTATTATTTTTTTATTAATCACTTACCCCCATGTCGTTCCAAACCCTGTTCCTCCGCAGCGGTGACCAGGCTACAATAGTCCAAATATAAGTACTTATTATAAGTGTACCGTAGTGATTCGGAATAAGACAAAAACGCGGTTTGGAAGATGATTTCATGATGTACTCGCTCATTATGTACATTTTGCAAATTCTGAACACAGAAAAAGTTACATAGCGCTGCTTTAAGATATTTTGGATGAAAACCGGGAGGCTTGTGACTGTCCCATTGACTGCCAAGTAAATTACACTGTCAAGGTCCAGAAAAGTATGAAAGACATCGTCAGAATAGTCCATCTGCCATCAGTGGTTCAACCGTAACGTTATGAAACGACGAGAATACTTTTTGTACGTGAAGAAAACAAAATTAAAGACTTTATTCAACAATTCGTCTCCTCTGTGTCTCTCCGCATCGAAAATATAAATTCAAAATATAAACCCTATAAATGTATCTCAATGATACTAAAATAACACAAGTTCAAAACTTTGGGGTCAGTAAGATTTTTTTAAAGAAATGTATACTTTAATTCAGCAAGGATCTATTACATTGATCAAAAGTGACGGTAAAGACATTTATAATGATACAAAGAATTATATTTCAGATAGATGCTGTTGTTTTAAACTTTATTTTCATCAAATAATTTCTGAATAGAATAGAAATCAGTTAATTCAAATTCTAATATTATTTCAAAATAATACTGTTTTTTTGTACTATATATATATATATATATATATATATATATATATACATATACAGTAAATTTGAAGTTTGAAATTATATATGTGACCCTGGACCACAAAACCAGTCTTAATCGCTTGGTTATATTTTTAGCAATAGCCAAAAAAACATTGTATGGGTCAAAATTATCGATTTTTCTTTTATGCCAAAAATCATTAGGATATTAAGTAAAGATCATGTTCCATGAAGATATTTTGTAAATTTCCTACCATAAATATATCAAAACTTAATTTTTGATTAGTAATATGCATTGCTAAGAACTTCATTTGGACAACTTTAAAGGCGATTTTAGATTTTTTTGCACCTTCAGATTCCAGATCTTCAAATAGTTGTATCTCGGCCAAATATTGTCCTATCCTAATAAACCATACATCAATTGAAAGCTTATTTATTCAGCTTTCAGATGATGTATAAATCTCAATTTTAAAAAATTGACCCATATGACTGGTTTTGTGGTCCATGGTCACATATATTCTTTTACCTAAAATCTTTCTTTATGTTAGACATTTTATTACCAACTATGCTTTTACACTTTCTTGATTTGTTTGAGTGACTCATTTTTGGTTTTGTTTTTTCTGTCATTTATTATAGCGTGAGGTGGCAGTCAAACAGAAGGAAGAACTTTCTGTCCAAATCAACAACCTGCGAGAGCAACTGGGTAAGCAACACATGTCCAGTCACACACAGAGACTTCGTTATTATGTCCCTTTTCAAGGCTCACAGACCGTAAGCTTTCATCTTGGTTAGATAGCTGTCATGTAACAGGTGCTTTTATTCAGAGTGACTTGAAAAAACACTAATTGTAGGGAAAGTCTCTGTGAGAAACCTTGGAATAACTGCCTTGCTCAAGGGCACAGTTCTGATAAAATAGGTCTGTGTGAATGTCTAGTTTCGGGGTCACACCTAGTTGGAATTGCAGAATTTCAGAATTTGTTTTAGCACGGTTTTTTTTTTTTTTCTTCTTACGGATTATTTACCCAAGCCGTATTTAGCCGTATTCACTCAACTCTTCTTTAGAGAATGTTAAATTCTAGTGATCTATGTATTAATTATTTGTCTATATTATCATTAACACCACTTAGCCTGTGTTTGAAGCTTTATTACCTTGCTGTGAATTGCCAGTCACATATTTGTTCTTGGATGATATTATTCTCTACATTCCAGAGTGAGGCTGTTTCATGTTTTATCCTGTTGAATTCTCTGTTCCGATGAGCATCGTATTGATGGAAGTGTACAGCTCATTGTTTGGAAATTGGGAAACCGATGTTAACAACCACACGGCAGTCACATTCCACCTGTTTTATTACGCCCTGTAGACGTTTGACTGCCTTTTATTGTGTTTGGAGTTGGTGTATTTATTTGAATGTGTTAGCAACAAAATACGACTCCTCAATCCATTCGCACCTTGAACACAAATACGCACACATTCTTGGCAAGCCTGGGCACACACATTTCTAATGCTGTAGAGCGTTAGGGTTGTGCAGCTTGTTATGTTTAATTAGTCTGGCCTTACACACTCATGGCCTTTGGCTTTGGGACAAGTGTGAGGGATGTGTGTGTGGTGTATGAGGAATGTTTCACTCACACTGGCTCCTGTATGCAAGTCTGAAGGTGCAGTTGGCCAAATGACACTCTGCTGCTGGTTCAGTCCTCACAGAATTCAAAGAAATAGTTATCCTGAGGCTTCAGAAACACATGCATGCTAGGCTTAAATGTCCATTGAAAATTTGAGAGGAATCCTAACTGCACTCTTCAGAATTTGTAATTATGTCATTTTAATGTAAATGTACTGATAATTACATGTTTTAAAGAATAGAATTCTTAATACAGTATGTTCTAGATTCAAATCTTGATTTTACAGAATATTTAGCTAATTAAATTAGTTAAATTCTAGATTCTATTGATACTTTAGGGAATTAAACCATCAGCATGTTCCAGATTATACTGGCTGAATAATAATAATATAATATAATATATATATATATATATATATATATATACACACACAATTATAATTAATTATTATTATGGAATTAATTAATATTTTGAATTAGCTTTTATTTTTATATTTTCAGTTTTCATTATTTTAATTTGAAAGTTCTGGGATTTTTGTTATGTGCTGTTTTATTTTTATTACTATTTTTTATATTTCTTTTTAGCTTTAATTTCTTTTTAGTAATTTTATTACTTCAACTTAAAACTTATTTTATTTAATTTCTAGTACAGTTCTATTCTACATTTCTATTTTTTCTAGAAATGTCTAGAACATTTCTGTTCTATTGTTTTTTATTATTTTATTTAATCTTTATTTCAGTTAACAAAAACAATTTTCAGTATTTTTAACTTTTAGAAATGTTCTTCTGTTTCAATTTACACTAGGTTAAATTCTATTTTGTATTCTCTTTGCCGAATTAAACCCATGGTTCATTCTAGATTTTGTGTTATATTCTACTGGCTCTTTAGAGAATTGACCATCAAAACTTTCCAGAATTTCTACATTTTTAATTCGCTGAAGAGTCCGTAGAATCTAGAATAGAATTCTGACAACGTAAGGAATTTTACCACCAGTACATTCTAGGTTCTATTCTGGATTTTACTGACTCTTTAGAAAATTGACCAACTGGTGGATTCTATATTGTTTTGTCTGAACCATCAGAACATTCTAGATTCAATAAAATTTTAAATTTGCCGTACAATAGTCACAATGCTCCTAACATGCTCCTCTCTATCACTTAATTCCCAGGTAACTCTATCTCGTGTTGTGAACAGCTGGAGAGAGAGAAGGAGGAGGTGCGTGTTACTTTGGAGGCATTGTTTCAGAAACTAAAGGAGCAGCATCAGACAGAACTACAGCAGCTGGAGGAGCGGCTGAAGGACTTCTACTCCGCAGAATGGGACAAGACCCACGAGGCCTATCAGAGAGAGGCGGATAAATGCAGGGCGCTCATGCAGCAGCAGGTAGGATCTTACCTGGGCTTGCCTCTGCTTACATCACACAGAAATCATGTGTCATGTAATCATGTTAAATGGGCTCTAATCACGCAATATTACGTCTGGTTTATTGTGAGCGCATTTTCTGAATTATATATATATATATATATATATATATATATATATATATATATATATATACACACAATTATAATTAATTATTATTATGGAATTAATTAATATTTTGAATTAGCTTTTATTTTTATATTTTCAGTTTTCATTATTTTAATTTGAAAGTTCTGGGATTTTTGTTATGTGCTGTTTTATTTTTATTACTATTTTTTATATTTCTTTTTAGCTTTAATTTCTTTTTAGTAATTTTATTACTTCAACTTAAAACTTATTTTATTTAATTTCTAGTACAGTTCTATTCTACATTTCTATTTTTTCTAGAAATGTCTAGAACATTTCTGTTCTATTGTTTTTTATTATTTTATTTAATCTTTATTTCAGTTAACAAAAACAATTTTCAGTATTTTTAACTTTTAGAAATGTTCTTCTGTTTCAATTTACACTAGGTTAAATTCTATTTTGTATTCTCTTTGCCGAATTAAACCCATGGTTCATTCTAGATTTTGTGTTATATTCTACTGGCTCTTTAGAGAATTGACCATCAAAACTTTCCAGAATTTCTACATTTTTAATTCGCTGAAGAGTCCGTAGAATCTAGAATAGAATTCTGACAACGTAAGGAATTTTACCACCAGTACATTCTAGGTTCTATTCTGGATTTTACTGACTCTTTAGAAAATTGACCAACTGGTGGATTCTATATTGTTTTGTCTGAACCATCAGAACATTCTAGATTCAATAAAATTTTAAATTTGCCGTACAATAGTCACAATGCTCCTAACATGCTCCTCTCTATCACTTAATTCCCAGGTAACTCTATCTCGTGTTGTGAACAGCTGGAGAGAGAGAAGGAGGAGGTGCGTGTTACTTTGGAGGCATTGTTTCAGAAACTAAAGGAGCAGCATCAGACAGAACTACAGCAGCTGGAGGAGCGGCTGAAGGACTTCTACTCCGCAGAATGGGACAAGACCCACGAGGCCTATCAGAGAGAGGCGGATAAATGCAGGGCGCTCATGCAGCAGCAGGTAGGATCTTACCTGGGCTTGCCTCTGCTTACATCACACAGAAATCATGTGTCATGTAATCATGTTAAATGGGCTCTAATCACGCAATATTACGTCTGGTTTATTGTGAGCGCATTTTCTGAATGTGTGAACTGTTTTTTTGTTTTTTTTTTAATGTTTGTCTTTTTAAATTCATTAATTTATAATTGTTTTGACTGTGAATAAATGGCATCAGTAACTAAAAACATTTTTTACGTGATGGTGCATCTGCCCTGCAATACCAACCAGTGCAACTTGAGCAAAAAATAAAGTACATTTATTGTTTAATGAAGATGAGTATGGTTTCCACTGACAGGTGGAGGATGTGAGGAGCAAACAAGAAGCACTGAGGAGCCAACAGGAAGTGGTACACACTCAGCAGATAGCAACACTGAAACAGGCACATGAGACTTCACTTGCAGGTAATTTCACTCATCAAAAGGCCTATTGTTTATCCTTTCATTACATGTACTGTATTTTGATTTTGATCTAATCTTTCTGTCAGATGAGGAAAATCTATCCATTTTTTTTTTCATTTTCCAGAGCTCAGGAAGACTCATGAACAGGACATGCAAGAACTTGATAAAACACTCAAGGAGTCTGAAGCCATGCTCAATGTATGCATCGCCGTCTTAACATGCAAATATGAATTAACTTACTTTTAATCTTCAAAATATATTGTATTCATATTATGCTTAATTTGCAAATTGAAAATAATGTGTATATGCTTTTTGGTAATTGTTTATTTAATCACTTTCTCTATCCTACAGGAGAAAATTCAGACTTTGACAGCAGAAAACGAGGCTTTGAAAGAAAGACTGAGAGAAGAGGAGGAATGGAGGAGAGCTCTGGCAGACAAAAGTCAGGTAAAATTTGTAATGCTTTTGCAGTAATCTGTATTATTCACAGTATAACCACATTGCTGGTTTACAGTTAGTGTAATTGAATTTAAATAATTTTTTCACTATTTTATGACAAGCCCCAAAACGAATGCTAATACACTATTATAATTATTAATATTTTGACTTTTATTGTCATATTTTCAGTTTTCATTTTTCATTTTAGTTTTAGTAATTTCATTATGTTTTTTTTGTCATATTTATTACTTTTTTAATATTTCTGTTAGGCTTATTTATTTTTATTTCAATTTTAGTTGTATTAATTTTAGTACTTCAATTTAGTTTCACTTAGACAGCATTTCTAATTTTTAAAATGTAATGCATTATTTTCATGTTATTGTAGTTCAGCTGTTTTTCTATTAACAAAAATGACTGTTAATAGCTATAAATAACAACACTGACACCAAGAACTGTGTCCTAATGCAGTCCATTAGAAATGTTTACATTTGTGTGGGTCTTCTGTTCTTATTCTGGTGTGCTTGTCAACAACAGCATCCCCAACCGTAGTTTCAAGAGGGCTAGTGGGACATCTGATTGACCATCTTGACCATGTAAAGCTAGTTACTGTGACCCATACCAAGCCTGTGACCCGTAGAGATGCTCCATGTATTTCTTTGTAGTCCCAGATGCCGTAAACACAAACTGAGCACCTTTTTCTCTGTGTGCAGAAGGACGCTCACACACTGTTTTTGGAACAAGAGCTGGAGAGTCTCAGAGCCGTGCTGGAAATAAAGACCAACCAGATACACCAGCAAGACAAGAAACTAATGCAGATGGACAAACTGGTGAGAATATGCACACATGTAATAAATATGCATTAGATGCCCCTGTAGCTTCCTCGTTGCATTATGAGCCCATCAAATTCTGGTTACATCTGCCTGTATCACTGGATCTATAATTAGCCTTTGCCAGGTCAGCTGCCTTCATGTCAAGTAGCTTCCTTATATTCCTATTACATCATTTATGTCACTGTTAGATATTTGTGACCATGGACCACAAAACCAGTCATAAGGGTCAATTTTTTGAAATTGAGATTTATACATCATCTGAAAGCTGCATAAATAAGCTTTCCATTGATGTCTGGTTATGATAGGTTATGATTGTTATGATAGGACAATATTTGGCTGAGATACAACTATTTGAAAATCTGGAATCTGATGGTGCAAAAAAATCAAAATACCGAGAAAATCGCCAATTGATAATTTTGACCCATACAATGTTTTTTTGGCTATTGATAATCAGATGAGGAAAATCTATCCATTTTTTTTTTCATTTTCCAGAGCTCAGGAAGACTCATGAACAGGACATGCAAGAACTTGATAAAACACTCAAGGAGTCTGAAGCCATGCTCAATGTATGCATCGCCGTCTTAACATGCAAATATGAATTAACTTACTTTTAATCTTCAAAATATATTGTATTCATATTATGCTTAATTTGCAAATTGAAAATAATGTGTATATGCTTTTTGGTAATTGTTTATTTAATCACTTTCTCTATCCTACAGGAGAAAATTCAGACTTTGACAGCAGAAAACGAGGCTTTGAAAGAAAGACTGAGAGAAGAGGAGGAATGGAGGAGAGCTCTGGCAGACAAAAGTCAGGTAAAATTTGTAATGCTTTTGCAGTAATCTGTATTATTCACAGTATAACCACATTGCTGGTTTACAGTTAGTGTAATTGAATTTAAATAATTTTTTCACTATTTTATGACAAGCCCCAAAACGAATGCTAATACACTATTATAATTATTAATATTTTGACTTTTATTGTCATATTTTCAGTTTTCATTTTTCATTTTAGTTTTAGTAATTTCATTATGTTTTTTTTGTCATATTTATTACTTTTTTAATATTTCTGTTAGGCTTATTTATTTTTATTTCAATTTTAGTTGTATTAATTTTAGTACTTCAATTTAGTTTCACTTAGACAGCATTTCTAATTTTTAAAATGTAATGCATTATTTTCATGTTATTGTAGTTCAGCTGTTTTTCTATTAACAAAAATGACTGTTAATAGCTATAAATAACAACACTGACACCAAGAACTGTGTCCTAATGCAGTCCATTAGAAATGTTTACATTTGTGTGGGTCTTCTGTTCTTATTCTGGTGTGCTTGTCAACAACAGCATCCCCAACCGTAGTTTCAAGAGGGCTAGTGGGACATCTGATTGACCATCTTGACCATGTAAAGCTAGTTACTGTGACCCATACCAAGCCTGTGACCCGTAGAGATGCTCCATGTATTTCTTTGTAGTCCCAGATGCCGTAAACACAAACTGAGCACCTTTTTCTCTGTGTGCAGAAGGACGCTCACACACTGTTTTTGGAACAAGAGCTGGAGAGTCTCAGAGCCGTGCTGGAAATAAAGACCAACCAGATACACCAGCAAGACAAGAAACTAATGCAGATGGACAAACTGGTGAGAATATGCACACATGTAATAAATATGCATTAGATGCCCCTGTAGCTTCCTCGTTGCATTATGAGCCCATCAAATTCTGGTTACATCTGCCTGTATCACTGGATCTATAATTAGCCTTTGCCAGGTCAGCTGCCTTCATGTCAAGTAGCTTCCTTATATTCCTATTACATCATTTATGTCACTGTTAGATATTTGTGACCATGGACCACAAAACCAGTCATAAGGGTCAATTTTTTGAAATTGAGATTTATACATCATCTGAAAGCTGCATAAATAAGCTTTCCATTGATGTCTGGTTATGATAGGTTATGATTGTTATGATAGGACAATATTTGGCTGAGATACAACTATTTGAAAATCTGGAATCTGATGGTGCAAAAAAATCAAAATACCGAGAAAATCGCCAATTGATAATTTTGACCCATACAATGTTTTTTTGGCTATTGATAAAAATATACCCAAGCGACTTGAGACTAAGTCACATTTACTGATTAATCCAAAATGATGCCTTAAAGAATAGTTCACCCAAATTTTTTTAAATGAAAATTTCTTGAATGACTGTACAACACAAAAGAAGATACTTTGAAGAATGGTTTTGTCCATAATGAAAGTCAGTTGAGTCCAAAATGATATTGGACCCTACACCGATAAAAATTATTTTGTGGTGAAGTAAATACTACAGAAAAACAAATACAATTTCTACATGAAAAAGTTAGTTCAGGCAATAATTAAAAAAAACAGTTAATTCTATATTAGTACTCAATTCAAGCTAGTAGAAATTAAAGCATAAATATCAATGTTATAAAATGAAGTAAAGCCTACTCAACTTTTCTGATACTGGTGTTCACATAAACTGGGACATGAATAATAAATAAGGTTGATTTTGTTACTCTTTTTTATTATTTATTTATTGCTGTTTTCCAGCTGTAGTCACTCTGTTTTATCATTGCTTTTGTTGTCAGGTTTAGTAACATTCATTTTATACTCAAAAAAACGGTCAACAGAATGTTGCTGTCATTGTGTATTGTGTACCAAGTATTGAAGTCTCTGTGTTCGGATGAGTACTGCATTATTAATTATGTAGATATGGTGTCTTAGATGTTTCTGAGTAAAACAAAAACTTTAAAAGCGTGGTTTAATTCAGTGCTATATTCAGTATACACAGAGAGCCTTGGTCAAGCTAAAGTTACTTATTTTCTTTTTCTTATTTACTTAGGTAATTTGACTTAATTCTATATGTGAAATCAAATATAATTATGTAATATTTACTTAATTTCTTTATGAACGTTAAGTTCAATAGTATGTAGATTTTATTTGACAATAGCAGGTAAATTGTACAGAGCAGTAACATTAAAATTTACTTAAAGCAGTCATATGATGCGATTTCAAGTTTTCCTTTCTCTTTGGAGTGTTACAAGCTGATTGTGCATAGATAAGATCCCTGAAGTTGCAAAGACTAAAGTCTCAAAACCAAAGAGATATTCTTTATCAAAGTTAAGACTCTGCCACGCCCCCCTAAAACGGCTCGTTCTAACACGCCCCCACATATCTACCTCACTATGTGGCAATATTAGCATAATGCGGCCCAAATGTGCACGCAAAGAAAGAAGGCGTGGTTTCAGTAACCGCAGTTAGTGTTGAAGCAGCCATGTCAGGGTGATGCTGTGTGTTTCTAGATAAAGCATGTCAACATATTCTGTTACACCAAATACACAAAATAATGATCTTTAAAAAAGCATCATATGACCCCTTTAAAATGTGTTGGTGCAAATTGTTACAAAGATTTTATCAAGTAAATCTTACAAGTTTTATTTTTCAGTGTACTGACTATATGCACAAAAACAATGATAAATATAAAATATCTTTTGTGTTCTGCAGAATAAAGAAAAAATATTTTTGTAACTTGCCACATTTAAACTCGTAACACAGAGAAATCTATAAAGACAAAAAAATGTCATTTTTAACTTAACTTTGGGTTTACCATTGGTATAGCGTCTTTTTGATGAATAAATAATACATTCATGTTTTTAACGTTGTTTACAGATTGATGATAATTTGAAACTGGAAGAGTGTTTAAAGAAGGTCCAGCAGGAGAACGAGGACTACAAGGCTCGGATGGACAAACATGCTGCACTTTCAAAGTAAGTAGAATTCTTTTGTGTATTTCTTGGATCCAGCATAGCATTTTCTTTATAATATCAGTGTATTCAATTTTCAAAGTGGAAAACTTTTTTTACCTTGTTTGACTGTAGGCAGCTCTCCTCAGAGCAGGCCATGCTTCAACAGACCCTACAGAAAGAGTCGAAGGTCAACAAACGGCTATCTTTGGAGAACGAGGAGTTGCTGTGGAAACTACACAATGGGGACCTTTGCAGCCCTCGACGCCTCTCACCCTCCTCTCCTTTCCACTCGCCTCCAAACTCTGCCTCCTTCTCCACAGCCCCGATATCACCCAGATAACCTCTGAACTCTGACCACGCTTGCTCAGAGGCACATATGGACCCTTTGGCCATTTTATTCCTATAATAGGACTTGTACAGTTTGTAAAGGCTTGTAAAGTTTATAAATGTTCCCTTTCCAGTTAAAGACAATGATGCACAGTTGCACTTCTAGATCAAGGAATTGCCTTGTTCAGTTACAAGCTTGTTTGTTCTTTATTGTCTGTCTGTCTCTCCCTCCTTCAATCTCTTTCACAAACATTTCTCTGAGGAGGGAACATACCTCAGGGCTTGTACATAAAGTATCTCTTCCTCGGACTGCCATTTTCTGTTACTTGTGCTCTTTTATCCTTTTTTTTTGTTTTATTAAAATGGTTTGTGCATAGTAAGTCAAGGTGTAAAGCTGTCATTTTTTTTTGTATGCTGACAAGAACACTATATGATATTTGCAAAAAGGATGGAAAACAGAAGTCCTCTGTTTGCTTGGATTGACATTTTACAGCATGAATACAAAAAGGAAAAAAGACATTTCAAGAAAGAAGCTTAAATCTCAACCACACCTCTGAACTGCATATACTGTAGATCCAGATCTCTATTCCTAATATTGTGGAATGTATTTACTTCTCTCCCAAACTGTGTCCAGTGGCCCACACATCCAGAACGCTTAAGGTGTGAATGTGTCCCTATCTCAACCACAGTGCCCTTCTTTGCTTTATTTTATTTTTTTAATTAGTGCATTAAATTTCTGGATGTTTATCTATTATACTGTATGTTGTATTGTTTATTTTAATGCAAACAGCACACAGGGTTTATTTTTTGAAGTTTACAATTTCTTTAAATAAAGTACATGTATACATTCGAGGAAATATAAATAAAAATATTACAAAAAAGATGTTTGTGAACTCAGAACTTTCCACACAATTTTATCTTGCAGTTTGACCAAGAGAGCATGATGGTGTTTTTTTTTTTTTACTTTATACATAATTCTTATAATTTTTCTTTATTCCACGACCTTTTTAAAAGATAAATAGAATGTGTTTTTATACTGCTCTGATTTGAAATTAAATTGACGGTGTCAGTGTTAAGGAAGGGATAGTATGCCCAAAAATGAAAACACTTTTGGCTCCCATTGACTTCCATTGTATTTGGTTGTACGTACAGTAAGCCAGTGGGAGCCAAAACAACAATTTTCAAAATAACTTATTTTGTGTTCCAGAGAAGAAAGAAAGTCATGCAGGTTTGAAACGGCATGAGGCAGAGCAGAGTAAAAGATGACACTTATTATTTGAAGTGGACTATCACTTTAACCTATTCTGCCACCTTGTGGTTAAAGCTAAAACTTTCACTGTAAATGGAACGACAAATCACGCGAGAGTGACATCTAGTGGACATAATTGGAAATGCGAATTGAATGCTCGTTTGGAAGAGTGGAATACTGACAAGTTACACAGTACGGTTACGAACAAAAATATATTTTATATAATATGTAGTCTTTGTTAATTCTAATATTAGCAAAAGTTTTCTTGCGCTTAAGAGTTGAAGGCACACATTTTATTGAGCTATTTTTATGTTTATGTATTTCCACATTTTTTTTTTATAATATAAAAACTGCAGATAAAGGAAAGCAAAATTAACTTCAAGTATTAATAGTTATTTGGAGTTTCTGTGGGTTAAGCAAAGTTTCAGCAAACTTATTGAAGACGTTTTTTATTTTTATTAATTTTTTGAATTAAATGTATTAAAAAGTAATGGATATCAGATGGAAGTTGTATTTTCAAACGTTAAAGCATTTCTGATACAAGTCATTTACATTTAGAGACCATGTTGACATATTGTGTTCCATTTAATTTATTCCTTCATTTTTCTTTAATTTGTCATAAAAATGTCTTAAGTTTGAAATTTACTTTCATAAAACCTGCAGAAAACCTATTATTAATCACATAGTAACATTCACACTATAGAGCTTAAGTATTTCTTACGGTGTGTGTAAAGAGCCCAAGAGGGCAGGAATGATAGATTATAAAGGGCATGTGTGTGCATGTTAGAAAAAGCCCATGCATACGTGTGCATATGTGTACGTGTGCATGTGTCAATATCTCAGAAGAATGATCATAACTCACAGTATTTGCTTATTGAATCGCACTGAGAAAATGCTGTCTGCATGATATCAACAGCCTGCTATGGATCAATAAAATAGTATGCTTCATATCCAGTGGTTGTGCAAACAGCCCAAAGCTCAGCTATTTCAGTAGAAATATGTCTAACAGTAAAAATCCATAAACGCACCTTTTCAAAAAAGCTATCCTTCCCTGATGAACACTCGTGAAGGTCTGTTCAGTGAAAAATAAGCCTAAGAACATGGTAACACTTTATTTTACAGTATCCTTATTACAAGTTACATATATACTTGCTATAGCACTAACAGTAAATTATGCATAATTACATGCAACTAATCCTAAACCAAAACCATAATAGTATGTGTTGTTAACTGATATTACTCAGTACTTATTTAATGAATTACCTTAAAATAAAGTATCTAATGACCTTAAAAGGAAGTGTAACCAAACACCTACTTAGTTGTTTTCCATTATAATGCATTTATGTGTTTCTGAATGTATGTTTATCCTCATGCTACTAATACTAATAAGTAGTTTGTTTGAACCAGAGAGTACAGCTATTCACTTTATCATTTTTGTTCTCATCATTCTCCAAGTGACAGCAGCACCACACATGTTTTGTCTCTTTTTCATAAATGTATTGTCAAATATATAGATTCATCAGCGTAACCTACCAAGTGTGCTTATGATAAAGAGCACAAAAGACCAAGTACTCATAGATAAAAATCTCCCAGGCCCTGTAAATTTATGTGACGTGAAGAGAAAGACTTTATATGTCGCCGGTTTTTTACCGTAAATTTTACGGATTTTTTTTTACAGTGTATGCATTTTTCAAAGTATAAACTATTGTTATTATACTAAGGGGTTTTGTCCTTGAAATTATTTCCCAGGGTAACAATTTGGTTAGGATTTTGCATTTTCATTACATGATATCACGTTATTTTGAAAATTAATCCATTAAACAAGAAATATTTCAGTTTTTACCTTGTTTTTCATTTATTTTTAAGTATTTAAACTCATCACCATCATTCCATCAGTCACATTTCTCTGCATCTGTACTTTTAAGACATTGCGCATAACTTCTCCAACTGTTCCAAATGCTTCCGAGAAGTAAAATAGTGCCAATCTTTTAAGGCCTCAATTTGTTAACTAGCTTAACCTATTTAATGATGTCATCTTAAAATATAAATATACAACTTTTAATGTCAAAATATGCAACAAATAAAAAGAAATACACAATAAATGTCGGTTTAATGAAAATGAGAGCGGTATCCTTTCGCCTGTTTGTTTGGATATAGGTTAAAGATGGCCGCGACTGGACAGGCGGTTACTCCGAGTGGAAGGCACTACGCATTGACACTTTATCTGGGATTTTAATAAACTACATATGATAATTATTTTCATGTTCCAGTAATAGGTTGCCTCAGCGTTCAAGGTAAGTGTCCTGATTATTCAGCAAAACAGCCTGCTAACGTTAGCTGTGCTCGTTCAGTTGTTTCTCTCTCAACTTGTTAGCTTGCTACGTTAAGTTAGCTCCCTCACTAAAGACATTCAAAGTTATTTCAAGAAATATCAGCATATTTCGTATCTCGGAGTGAAATACCACTCAAATGTGAAAGTTTTGCTCTCGTTTCATTATTATGGAAAACATTTTAAGTGGGACAATTGGATCTGGGACGCTTGAAGGTGGACCAAGTGGATCGTATTATGTGAGAGAATGATGCACCGGTCAGATGCCTTTGTGTCAGATGGACAAGTTTAAGAACACCAAGTCCTATGTCAATATAGAATAATACACTATTGAGCTAATGTGTGATTTAGCTTCTAATCTCCTATCTTTATTATAAATATATTAATCAGACTTGGGATATTTGGTTTTGTTGTTGTGACCCTGTGTTGGGTTTGTTTCTCTAAGCCGGGAGTTTTCGCGGGGAACTAGAGTTCCAAGGCTTGTGCCAGAGGTGACCATGGTAACCACGGTGACAGACCAAAAAGCTTTCACGCGTCTGTTAAAGTCTCTGTCAGTCGTTATGCTCGAGGATTTTATGTCTGTGAGGGAGCTTGTACTTAATTTATAACAACTGTTGGTTTGTAATATCTTAAACTAACGTTACTCTAAACTTATTCAGCACAGTTTCACCTGCACAGGTGAAAGCGCCTATGTAAGAGAGAAGCGAGTGTTGACAGTTAGCCGGGAAGCTGAGCGGTTTGACCGGGTTAACCGTTTTAACGGACTCTTCTCACAAACGAGCAGATTATAAGACCAAAACCAGACCTCAGTGCACATTTGTCGGAAGAACAAAGAGCACAGACGTCTTTTTGAAAAGTAAGTTACGTTTAAGTAACCGTAACGTTAGCATAACTTCTTTTTGGATATAAACCATAGTACTGTGGTTTTTTTTTTATACACTTAACTTTACTATGGTCGTACCATGGTAACGTTAGTACCTTTGGAGAACCATGTAGTGATCCTCAAATCTGGCTCGCGAGATCCACTTTCCTGCAGAGTTTAGCTCTACCCTAATCAAACACACCTGAGTTTGCTAATCAATGTCTTCAGGATCATTAGAAAATCTCAGGTAGGTTTGTTTGATTATAGGGTTGGAGCTAAACTTTCTGCAGGAAAGTGGATCTCGCGAGCCAGATTTGAGGATCACTGTGGATTCAGTACCATACTTAACAAAATACAACTGTATTCCAATTACTGCTCCATGGTATTGACACAGTAAATTTTTTAGGATATTATAAGAACTTATACTGTGGTGAAGGTCTGTCATTATCTACAGTTTTTTCAAGTTAATGTTGTCAATAGAGCCCGACCGATACTGTTTTTTTGGGGGTCAATTCCGATATTATATCGATATATCGGCCGATATTCTTTGTGTATATTATAGTACAGTACCAGTCAAAAGTTTGGGCACTTTCCCATTCGTGTGTCCAAACTTTTGACTGATACTATATATAGAATACAGTATATACTTAAACCGAATATACTGTATATACATAAACACATTTTTTTGCAATGAACACTCAAATGTGGTGATCAAACACTTATAATGACGTGTCAAAGATATGTAATGGAGGCAGGGCATTTAACAATAAACTTTATTATCCAAAATGAATCTGACATCAGTGCACTGAACAGTAAAGTTGAAGTTTATTCAAATTTATTTCAATTCAATTGAACTATCAGTAAGCCCTGCCCCGCCCAGTTACTGTTGCTCCCTCGGACAAACAAACGGAGCTGCTCACTCTTTCTTTCTGAGCTTGTAGCTTGTAACACTCCAAAGAGAAAGGAAAACTTGAAATCGCATCATATGACCCCTTTAAAATAAATATGGTGGGTAACTCGAAGTGAGGGTTTACAGATCACAATGCAAACAGGAGAAGTCTCATCTTATGGCCGTCACGATCGCAGATAACAACATCCCGGATCAACACTGTTCATGTATCGCAGGGTGCAATTAAATTAATGTACATTTAACCAGTTTATTATGGAGAGGCACTGAAATGTAGACCTTCGTTTATGTGTTTTTGACCTACACTGTACACGATGTGTAAACAGTTTGCTATTTAGGTTTGTAATAGCATGGACTCACTAACTTTAACGTTAACTAGTTTTAGCCCAGAGGTACTTTGCTGAAGCACAAGATGACATTAATGTTCTGCTTGAGCAGATGAAAATTGTAACTTAATGTGTATGACAACCAGAAAAGGAACATTTTTGTCTTCATTTGATAAAATGCGATAAAATCGGCAAAGTGATATATCGGTCGGGCTCTAGTTGTCATGCTCAGTGTGGCGTGTTATATGTTGCTTGGCAGCTGGTCAAACAAACCTCAGCCCCTCAAATGAAACTGTCACATCAAGAAGCTGTGTGGCTGCACCGTGTATATGAGTTTTCTGAGAAAGTGGATTGGGGTTATGCATTTCTTTAGGTGAGGTTTGTGTAAGTGTTCATTTGGTGGTTTTCTGCAGGTTCTGATTGTTCATGATGGCGACGGGCGGCACACCATTTGAAGATGGCACAGATGAGCAGGAGCTGCACAACTGGAGCATCTCCAATGGAAGCTTAGATGACCGACTCAACAATATGGTATGATTCAGTTGCACTGATACTTCTGCGTAACAGGATCATTAGAGTGTGGCAAGGATGAAGTATGTTTGTAGGCCAACCCGGAAGTTAGCATCACTCTGGTTCCCTCAACAAAAAGCCAATAGGTTTTTTTTCTGTTGGCTTTTGGAGTATTGCTGAAAATAAGCTCTGTGACCAATAAAAGGTCATGAGTCTTAGATTTTTTGTTCATCAAGATAATCTTCACGAATTAACACAACTTTTATACATTTTAAACCCTAAATGCAATCTGCAGAAGTGAAACATTAGGTTATGAACAATCTACAGCATGGTTGTCAACATCATTAGCCTTCAACTCTTTTAACTGTAAATTTAAAATCTACATGCTGGAAAGTTTGAGGTAGAATAGTTTGCAGTATAGTATAAGTGAGTATAAGTATAAACACACTTGAAGCTGTAGAAATGGACTAGTGAGTCAGTAGTTTTCCTGTTGGGCATAATGATGTTTAATGTGTCCGACAACGTCCCATTTAGTCACTTGTTAGCCATCTACCTTTTCAAGACATGTAAAAGCTTAAACAATCATAAATGGGGTATTAGAAATTTTTGTACAATAAAATGTAATCATTTCTTGAGATTGTGTTAAAGACCTTATTTCAGGCATTCAAGGTCCCATTAAAAAACCCTACCGACTTTCGTATGATGGGACCAGAAGGCCATTGTTTCTGGGTTTTAGGACTCTTTTCTCTATATTTTAGGCTTGTGAGCTGTTGTTCACCTAATGCAGTGGTTCTCAAATTGTGGGAGGCACCCGCCGGGGGGGCGCACAAGTATTGCAGGGGGGGCGCGGGCCATCTCAAGTCGAGTGAGGGCCATCAGCAGAAAAAGAAAATAAATAAAACGGTAAACAGCCAAAGGACGTAACTTAGAATGGGAGATGGATCAGTTTGTGAAAGGGAAGAGAAAAGCCATAGATGAAGTCGCACAGACCCAGGCAGGTGCTGGTCATTCGAAAGCTAAATGCAGAAAATATGACGAGGCATATCTTGCTCTCGGCTTCACTCATCGTGTCTATACTGGACGCAACAGTTGTTAACAGCTCTACACTGGACGCGACAAAGCGACCGTTGCAAATCATTTTAACTTTGTGTCAGTAAGTCATAAATAGAACAAGGCATCAGTTTAATGTCTGGGTTTTGTCGTGCCACGCCGCATCCAGTGTACACAGCGTCACTGATTATAATGGGTTCTACTGTATTTTGCAGCTCGCGTCTGGTGTAGACACGGTGTTTAATGTCATTGGTGAGGAGGACAGACTGTGTGTGTCCTATGCCTTAGCGGACAGCATGAAACCCACAAAAAAAAAATCTCTATGCTATTTTTCAATGTTTCAAGTGATGCAGATGTTTTTTTTTCCATGTAGGTTTTTTAAATTAAAAAAGCATACATTTTACATAATGTTTAGTGAAATTATTTGGTAGTCTGAGGTGGGATGGGGATTCGGGGGAGTGGGTGCCAGATTATTTTATAGGTTTAAAGGGGGGCGCGACCAAAAAAGTTTGAGAACCACTG
>NW_015536800.1:3291953-3299737 GCF_001515605.1 Sinocyclocheilus anshuiensis | reverse complement strand
ATTTGGTAGTCTGAGGTGGGATGGGGATTCGGGAATGGGGGAGGGCAGATATTTTTATAGGTTTAAAGGGGGGCGCGACCAAAAAAGTTTGAGAACCACTATCCTAATGCTCAGTTGATTAAACAATAAAGCTTTAGCAAAACCTCATTAAACTGTGCTATCATTTATGGTTTGTAAATGTTGATCCACTATTCTCTCAGGATCGGGGAGTGCAGCAGAAGAAGGCAAACCGCTCCTCTGAGAAGAACAGGAAGAAGTTCTCTGCTATGTCAGAGAGCCGGCTAACCAATGACATTTCTCCGGAGTCCACGCCTGGAGCAGGACGACAGAGGGCACGCACACCCCATTCCTTCCCTCATGTGAAGTACAGCACTCAAATGTCTGTGCCAGACCAGGCTGAGCTCGACAGACTCCGGCAGGTGATAAACTTCACAGATCTAGATGAGGTGAGTGGGGCTTTACAACCAGGATTAGTTTTGCAGCATGCTTTCCTGACTCATTCATTATGGCTGAAGTTCTAAGCTTCCTACTGTTTCAAGACAAGAAGTTCATGGATTTGAACTAGTTCTGAAGCAAATCCTCAGAAGCAAACACTTAAACTCAAATACTCACTATCAAATAGATCACTATCGATTTCAGGTCAGCTTTAAAAGCAAATGCAAATGTCAGTGACATCATTTCGTAAACCAAAATATCACTTTTCACCCCTACAGAGAAGTATTGGCAGTGACTCTCAAGGCCGTGTCACTGCAGCCAACAATCAGAGACAGCTGTCAACTGAGGCCAAGAAACCATTCAACTTCCTGCCAATTCACCTCAACACTAACAAAAGCAAAGAGCCCACTGCATCCACCTCTTCTACACCTGGGGGCAAGGAACCCAAGAAACAGAGTCCTGGGAAAGAGCTGTTTGCCCCAGTGCCAGCAGTGGTTAAAGAGCCTTTTAGTCTAGACAGTGCCCTACAGTTTGGATTGGAGGATGAAAAAGCAGAGCTTAGCATTGACAGCAGTCAGGTAATTTAAAGTTTAATGTCTTTATAATCTCTTAATATTGTCTCTAGGTGTGTGAAATTAGCAAGCATTTAGACTGAATTTACATTCGTTTTAAACGCGGAGCCAGGCGCGAGTAGACACAGGTTGCGCGCGTGCGTCAAGCCTCACCCATACTGCCAGATGCGCTCGTGGAGACTTGCGGTGCGGAGCTGCGCGCGAGTATAAACGAGCATTACGAGACAGGCTGCATGAGTGGGGCAAGCGTGAACGGCTCGTCCGTGACGCGGGATTCGCGCCGCGTGGGGCAGAGAGGAGCGAGTATGAGAAGCATTCACAGACACGGGCTGTGTGAATTGCTCTTCTGAATTGGGAATAATCTTCGATTATCCGGGAGTGACGCGCGGTGACGCACTGCCAAGATGGCGACGGCCGGCTCCGCCCACTTTTAAGCTTCAAAAACTCTCTTCGGAACCCGACAGGTGACGTCACGGACACTATGTCAATGTTTTTATACAGTCTATGGTTGTGGCACATCTCTTGCAAATTACCTGTTTTGTTCGATGTCTGTCATTTCGAAGCCAATGTAATGTTTTTCTTTAGTATTACTGTCTTTGCCTGACTGTCGATCCGACCCTGTAGACACCATAATCCCACTTGCTCTCTCTCGTGGCCGCATTCTATTTTTTTATTTTTATTTATTTATTAATGGTGGGCGTTACGCAGTTGGCTAGAGAAATGCTGATTGGGGAGAACGGAGGTGCGCTCACTCAATTGGTTAGAACGACTGCCACTCAAGGCTGGCAGTCATGAATTTGCGTTTGCTCTGGAACAGAGTCATATCGCATCCACATCGCAGGCTTTGCGATTAGTAAATCGCAACGTCTCAAATCGCGATTTCGATTCGATTTCGATTAATCACACAGCCCTAGTGTGCATGTGCATTTGTCATTAGGTGTGTTTACATGGACCATTGTATTCCGAATAAAATTGGTTTATAAGTCCAATCCATATGCAATGTGGCATGTAAACACCTCATCGGAATAAAAATGCTCCAACCGATTGAAATTTAAATTTGCAATTTAAATTTTTTGCACATGTGACGTATGACACACAGAACGAGCTGATGCTGTTGTTGTTGTTGAATATAACAACTGAATGTTGTCAATCTAAAATCCTCTTTCCACTCTTTCAACTTTTATTTTGAAGTCGCGATGAACAGTTAGCATATTTAGAAAGATAACAATGTATTCTCCTTTGTTGGTGTAGGTTTATAAATTATTTACCTTTATAAATCTGAAACGTTATAAGCAATTTAGCATACTTAGCATAGACTCACAGCATATGCAAAGATGGAATTTGAGAAAATCCGCGCATGTAAATTATTACTGTTTGTGTGGAGCAGCATTTACTGTGAACGGAGCCGCTCTGAGATGCACATGTAAACCTCCACGCATATAAATAAAGTGCATATTAAACCTGCAGCGCATATAGCCTATTTATTAACTGAATCGCAGCCTTTGTGAATTCACAACAGCACTATGCTTTATTGTAGTTTCTAAATCGTTTTAATATTTCGTGCTTCCTTGAATGGTCAAATAGCCTAATGCTTTTCATGGATTCTTGTCCATGGAATGCACCACTTACGGTATTTTGCCGATTAATAGACACAGGCAAAATGCAATTGATTTATTATTATTTTTTTATAATCGAGAACTCATATTTATTCAAAGAAACCTGACCGCCCTACTTGACACATAAATGCGCTCATCAACCTGATCACTTTATTAGATATTTATGTAAACACTATGTACACTTTCGATGCACCATTAACAATTTTAAAACTTTTGATTTAACCTCTACAAGTCTCTAACTCATTAGTCTGAAACCATCAAGCTTCAAGTATTATTAATGCAAACTATTATTACACTGCCTATTCAGAATAACAAGGAGGCTGTTTGTAAAAGACTTTAGAATCATCTTCTCTTAAATGTTAAAAGTAGATGGCACAACTTCACTGTGTTCATTAGAACATTCCCTCCTGTTGTTGCTGAGCAAAAACTGGAGCATAGATGTGTCAGTGTGCACTCAGAATTTAGGCCAGTTTAAAAATATGCCACTGTCCATGTGAGCGCTCTTCCTCGGTCTCTTTCTCTGCTCTTCTCTGTCTCTCTTTGCACCTCCTGTTATCTTTTCCATCTATTTCTCAGTCTGTTTGCCTTTCTATTTGTTTGTTTTATTTCCTTTTCTGCTTGTGCACCTCTGTTCACTCACACACAGTTTCTTCATTCAGGTGGTCAGCAAACTGGTGCAAATTCGTGAATACATCGGGAAGGCCACATCCATGAGAGACGACCTGGTGGAAAAGAACGATGTGCCTGCAAATGTGGAACGTCTCTCTCTCCTTATCACTCACCTGAAAGAACAGGAGAAGTCTTACCTGCGTTTTCTTCAGAAGATGTTGGTCAGTATTTCTCTCTCAGGTCTTTAGAAAGTTGTTATTGTGTTTTATATGCACTTTAATGACATTTATACACAATGACTTTTTTTTTTTTAGTTTGTATAAATCATTGTTCAGATGAATATAACAACAATTTCCGGTACTGTGGGATTTTCAGTGGTTGATAGTATTGTAAATATACGTCTAACATACTTAAGAAATTGTCATGCAAATTATCTTAATACATAAGAACTATTTAAAGATTATCTCTGCTTTTTAAGATGCAAACATTATTTGTGAATTGCTAAACTGCAACACTGTTCAAGGACTCGTGACTACTGCCTAAATATCCAAAATAGGACTTTCAGTGTTTATGCTTGTGATTGTTTAACGGTGTAAATACAATTATTTTTGATGTAACATTGTCACAGAGACAGGTGTGATTTCTTAAGACCTCTATTTCAAGTAAATTTGTCAGGTAGAGGCATTTTATTTGTGGTTTTCTTAAAAAAAATAAATAAATACAAAGAGGTAATTGAAACTCAAGTATGAAAATATCAATCATGAGTAAAGTGACTAAATTTGTACATAAATAAATCAGAAGGCTATCAGAGTGCTGCAACAGCATATTAGCTGCAAAAACAAGATGATGACAAAGTGTGGGGAAAATTGTAGGTTATATAGCTCAGTGTATATGCTCATTTCCTAGGCATTTTAATGTAGTTTGAGAAATATGGAATCTTCTGTTTTAAAATTGCATTTATGCCTATTCATTTAGCAGATTAAAATGACAGAAAGCATAAGTATATTTAGTTTATAATTTATTTCTGTCATTTTGAGATGTCATGAGAGAAGAAAGGATGTTGGATTGATTGTTGTGAGGAAGAGAACAGGGCAAGTCAAATGAGTACAGATGAGACAAACGAGTGCATCGCTGCTGGCATTTGCCTGATGTTATATACGTACATATGTACGTTGAGTGTTATCCATGCAAAATTGTTGAAACCAATAATTGCTCATTTTATTATAATTTTCTCTTTAAAATAATGCATTAACACATTAACTACAAAACAATTAGATTAATTGTGATTAATTCTAGATCTATTGTCAGATTGCACAAAATTTATCAGCAGTCTCTCAATAACCTGAATCATACCACAGATATGCAGTGTTAGGCTTTGTTCTTAGTGGCATAGGCTTGATAAATGTAGAGCTCAAATCTAGGGCAACATATCGTCTTCCTTCCCCTCAGCTTGTTTTTGCACTTCAGTGTGACCTCGCTGGCTGTGTGCATATGTTTTTGAGTGTAAAGCTCAATGAAAAATGTATATTTTTCCAGGTTCTTTGTATTGAGCTGTTGCGTTTGTTTGGTTTACTCCTCTGTATAAATACCCAAATATAGCAGTAATAGTAAGTGTCTGCAGCTTCTAAATTGGGTCTGTTCTGAGCCCTGCCCCTCCTCCCTACGCTTTACAGGCGAGGGAAAATGAGGATGAGGATGATGATGAAGGTGCCACAGTGGACTCTGCGGTGGGTTCAGGCTCAGTGGCCGAGAGCACGTCTCTGAACCTGGAGCCACGCTCTGAAGCCTCCAGTGCCACTGTGAGTATTCACAAAGGCCCCTTCTCTCCGTGTGATGCCTGAACTGAACATTGATCAGGATACAACAGGCATGCAAGGTGGAATCTAGAGCTCATGCTTTGTAAGCGTAGTTGGCTACTTGGATTGCTGATTCCTCTTAACAGATGGGAAATGTGTTTTATAGTTATTTATTTAGCTTGTTTGACCTGTTTTTCTAGTTTGTCATTGAAGGTCATTGGTCTAGTGTTTTATAATTGACTCTTTTGCTGGCGTTTTTTTTGTATGAATTAATGGCAAATTGTGACATTAAAGCAACACAGCATGACTTTTTATGTACAGATGATTGTGTAATTTTAAAATGTGTTTTTGGTGAGAGACTGCAGGAAGAAATTTGAAGCGGACTCATTTCCATGGAACTGCAAAATGATGTTATTTGAAGCGTATGCAGTTCAACAGGTTCTGCTTTTTAGACGCTGCCCTTTTACTTTCTTTTTATCTTCAGTCAGTGAGTTGATCCCATTCTTAGATGCTGAGTGGCTAATTATCTGCTGCAGGTCTAACTTGGTATCAGGGCTTGAAAATGAAAAAGAATTCAATCGGTTCACTCCGAGCAGAATCGATATTTTAACATTTCTGTTCCTGCGTTCCTCTGTATTATTACCGTTCCGAAACCAGTTTGAGTAGAAAAAATACCGGTTAATAACGTTATTTAAAAAAAATTAAAATAATAATCTTTCCTTATAATAATAATAATAATAATAATAATAATAGCGTAATAATAATAATAATAATAATAACGTAAAGCGTTTCCTTTATTCAAAGAGAATTGATAGGCTATCTTAACCTGCTGTGCTTAGCCACAGCCAATACAGCATCATCTTTTCTAGATTTTGGCCAAATGTAGGCAACTAAACAAAAGAAAAAACGTTTGTTAACGCTTTAAAGACATTAAAGTATTTAAGATATTTAAAAATGTTTGCTGCATTGTTAAAAAAAATGCTACTCGTAGAAAAATTGCGTTTTGAGAGGGAAAAAAACATAGGCTAAGTCACGTAGGTTCACGTTGCATTTTACTATTACATTTAGAAATAATGTAGGCTAAAATGCCGGTGAAGCAAAATGTTTACAAACATTATAAACAGTTATTAGTTTCCTTCTCTCCACAACAAATAAGGCTACCTCTCTCATTTGGCACGAATCCAAATGTTTCCATATTCACGACGTATCTGGATGCGAAAATATTATTTATTATCTAATAGGCTTTGCTTTGTACTTCACTCGCATCGACGTAAAACATCATCCTTCACATCGGCTATTTCAGCACATTGAGGTATGAACGCAACAGATTGTACAATGGAGCAGTGTAACTTTTTATGTTTCTTTAACTGTATTTTATTTTGATAGTGAACAGGCTGCAATGTCGCTAAAATATGTTGTCATTAGGGCTGTCGCGATTCGTCGATATTATTCGACTATTCGATTTTTAAAAATCCTCGACTTCATTTTGTTTGCGTCGACTAACTCGCCATTTCATCAGGTTTGTAAGGTAAATCATTTATAAATCTACGCAAACTCAGGAGAATACATCGCGGTTTCAAAATAAAAGCTCAAACCCTCACGCTGAGTTTACACGTTTTGATGTCCACATATTCTTTTAATTACAGTAGCTATAGCATTTCTGTCCTAAAGAAACACTCCTTTGGAGTGTTACAAGCTCTTGGTGCATAAAGAAGATCTGTGGTTTGACTCAGACTGCAAAACATTAAGAAAACAACTTAGAAAATTATCAAATCTGAAACATAAAGAACCATACAACACCAATATAAGAACTGAATACTGTTCAAATCTAAAACAACAAAGACACAATTAGAGCAAAAAAGCAGCACCATCTGACCAAAAGTTTACAAGAAATAGAACATTCAATAAACCATAATCAGTTCTGGGATATGTGGAATAATCTGAGCACAACAAAACCACAAGACCTACCAATACAAGATGGAGAAATTTGGACAAAATATTTTGAAAACTTACTCAAAACAACTCGATGACAATTATAATCTGATCAAACAAAATCTACAAACTTATGAAGACACAATTAAAAATAATCAAAATCCACTTGACTTCCCAATTACATATAAAGAATTGACAAACAAACTCAAAAGCCAAAAATGTAAGAAATCTTGTGGTCCTGACAGCATTCTAGGTGAAATGCTGAAACACAGCACACCTGAGCTTCAGACAGCTATGCTCAAATTATTCAACACTGTACTTAGTTCAGGCTGCTTTCCTGACATCTGGAGCCAAGGACCCATTACTCCTATTCATAAGAGTGGAGACAAATTGGACCCTAATAATTTCAGAGGCATTTGTGTGAGCAGTAATCTGGGGAAGTTATTTAGCAGTATTTTAAACCATAGAATGGTAAACTTCCTTAACGAGCACAATGTCCTGAGCCCGAGTCAGATTGGCTTCCTTCCAAATCACAGAACGACTAATCACATTTACACCATACACTCCTTAATCAATAAACACGTAAAACAGACCAAAAATGAAAAAAATATTTGCATGTTTTGTCGATTTCAAAAAAGCATTTGATTCTATTTGGCACGACGGATTATATTATAAGCTTTTACAAAGTGGTGTAGGGGGTAAAGTTTTTGACATTATAAAATCAATGTATTCAAACAACAAATGTGCAATCCGCATTGGCAACAAACATACAGAATTCTTCACCCAGAAAAGAGGAGTGCAGCAGGGCTGTAGCCTGAGTCCAA
>NW_015536800.1:3291211-3291353 GCF_001515605.1 Sinocyclocheilus anshuiensis | reverse complement strand
TATTTTGAATTTTGAAAGATGAAGCTCGCGATTATGGTAAGGGGCGTTACATTTCCGACGAGTGCTTGCGGCCAATCACCAATCACAATGCACTGGGTCAGCTGGCCAATCAGAGCAGACTGCGCTTGTCGGAAGGAGGGAA
>NW_015536800.1:3290902-3291100 GCF_001515605.1 Sinocyclocheilus anshuiensis | reverse complement strand
GGTCTGCGTGGCTGCAGCTGGATACTATTGGTCTTAACCGCGGCTTGTGTACTGCATCATCACTATGTCTGTCACGCGACTCTGTTGCCCTCTCAGGCTTGAACTGATGGTAAAACTAACGACATTATAAACTGTCTTGAAATATCAACATTAAACCATGTCAACATATTCTGTTACACCAAATACACCAAATAATGA
>NW_015536800.1:3287101-3290800 GCF_001515605.1 Sinocyclocheilus anshuiensis | reverse complement strand
ACATTAGCTCTATTGTTTATAATACATTATGTATTTTAACAGTTTTGTTCAATAAAACCATATGATTTCTTGCTTTTGATACTTTAGTTGAACTAATTATTATTGCTACATTGCTATTATGTTACTAAGCGTGAAAGTTCCGAAACTGAAGCTGTAGAACTAATAAAACATGATGACACAGAAAAACTCATCCACAATATACACATTGACCGCCACAAATATCCACCGTCCACTGCCATCAGTTCCCGCGTCTCTCACATACACGAGCGCGACTTTATTAGCACTAGATTTTTTACCAAATTCTGTTTTCCATTATTTTCTGGATTCCATTTTAATGGTTCCATTAAATTTTAATAATCAAAAGCATCTCCAATTAATTGATTTTATAAAAAAAAAAAAAACTTTTTTTTTTCTTTTTTTTTCAGAAATACTGCACGTTTACATTTTTCTCCTAAATAAATTCTGGTAAATAACATTTCTGGTAAATACTCCTTTAAAAAGTGTTTTTTATTATAATTTTATTATTAGTAGACTAGAACACGTGGATATGTTGTCATTCTTACACTATAATACTGAACTTTGATTTCAGTGATTTGGACTATGAGATGGACACTTGCTTCTTGCACTCTGTTACTTTTGCTTTGAAAAAAGGATTTAATAGAAATTTGGATTTCATTTAGTTTAATAAAATATTCTTAAGTAAAATTGTTGATTTTTTTGTGGGAAATTAATTGTTTAGATTAATAAATTAATCGATAAATTAGTCGATAGATTAATAAAAATAAAAATAGTCGTTAGTGGCAGCCCTAGTTGTCATACCAACGCTGGTTGAACAGATAGAAGCAAGACATCATTCAAAACTGTCTGCAAAATAAAGAAAACTACTTTCTGCCATCTCATTTCCTTTCCTTGAACTTTGGATCACGTCAAAATAAACCGAAACTCAGCAAATTTTTTCTTATGTTTTGCTAATCTGTCAATGATTTAAGTGAAGTATTTCGTGTATAGGCCTATATTCCTTTTTATGAAAGCCTACTGTTTTATTCTGTTTTCTCTGTTCACAGAAGCGCTGCAGGTGTGTGTGATCTGTTGAATCCATCTTTCACTATAAAACAACCCGCGGCAACAGTGTTAAAGCAGCCCAATTCCATGGGAAAACCGCGGACTTGGCAACACTGGAAGAGTATAGCTTTCGGATAGCACATCAAGAACCAGGTTGACCGGGTACTCAGTACCACCGGTACTTAAAAAAACCTGGTACCGTAACGTTTTAATTTTTTTAGTACCGACTTGGTACCGAAATACCGGGTCTTTTGACAACACTACTCTAATGCATTGCCATTGCGACTTACCTATGATGAGTTGACAGCTGAGCGTGGGCATTTCACTCGCTGGATGCGTCAGCGTCATATTTGCATAGGCCGTACTATTGGAGTTCGTGATTGGTTGACAGCAAATTTCAGATATTAAATGGAATGATAAAATAACGTTATTAACCGGTTAATGGACATTTCAAATTTTAGATTCTGTTCGGAACTATAAAATTTTATTTCGTTTGTGTTTCTGGTTCTGTTCCTGTCAAAATTTAGTTCGTTTCTGGTTTTCGTTTTCGTTCCTTGAACTGGTTCAGAGCCCTGCTTGGTATTATAGATTTCATTTGAGGATAAAGCAACCAAAAGCCTCACAAGTAAAAAAGTGCTTTAAAGTTTAGTTACTTGTCCATGGCTGACTATTATGGGGTTCAGTGCTTGGAGAACAACTAATTCTGTGGATTTACTGCTTCATCAAATGTCTTTTAAATTGTGTGATGTGATTATGCACCACAGGCTCAGCAGTAGGTATATTTCCTGCTATCCTGTGGCTGGTTGCATAAGCTAGTTAGGCTAATCTTAAGTAAATAAAATTAGTATTCAGAAACGAATGTTTAAAAAAACTTCCAAAATCAGATAAATGGCAAAAGTCAACAGGCTTTTCAAAATCCAAAATATTGCCAAACAGGCGCGTTTGCATTTCGTTTCGAAACTAAATCATCCGCGATAGTCTTGTCTGTCTCACCTCACTCTTCTTGTCAGTCAGCTCGACTCACTCTCCTCACTGGATAAATGAAATCTGATCTGTGATGCAACTGTCGTTCAGCACGCTGCATTGAGCAGCCACGTTCAGTTTTTAATTGTAGTGTCTGTTCTTTTACTGAACTAAATGATTTTTATTACTATAAAAAAATCAAAACGACGGTGGGGGTCGGTGACGTGGTGGGCAAGTGACATAACCGGTGTTGCGGCTTAACACCGGTATCACCGTCAGCACCGTCTATCGCGGCAAGCCTATCTTACAATGGAACTCTCTTACACCCTGGGCCTTGGTCAGCAGGGATCCTTATTGTTGAGCCCAGGCATTAGCTGACTGTAATGTCTCTAACAACCTGCAACCTCAGCATGTTGTTGTTATTACATAGTTCCACAGGTTGATACTAGTAATTTGTCCTCATGATATTTTTCTCTATCCTTCTCAGGGCCATGGTGTGTGTGGAGAACAGAAAGAAGAGCTGGAGAACATGAGAAAGCAGCATGATCTACTAAAAAAGATGCTAGAACAGCAGGAACAACTCAGAGCACTACAAGGCCGTCAGGCGGCACTGCTGGCCATGCAGCAAAGTGCTGAACAAGCAATAGCAGTGATGGATGACACTGGTGCGGGAAACATACTTACTTCATGCTGCTTGAAGTTAGAATTGTTTCCATTTTTATTGACATTGTTTTTGCGTTACAGTTGTTACAGAGACTACTGGAAGTGTGTCTGGAAGGAGCATTACCTCAGAGCTCAATGATGAACTCAACGATCTTATCCAGCGCTTTCATAACCAACTGCATGATTCTCAGGTACATACACGCGCACACACACCTAAGCCTGATTTTTATTTATAAATTTATGTATAATTTATTTTCATTGGAATTCAACAGACAAAACACTAGAAGGTATTTTAATATGTGAAATATTTTTTTTGTGCTCTAGGCTTTTAAAATCTCATATGGTAAATATTAGTTATAGAATAATATATAAAGAGAGAGAGAGTGACTGCATTGCAGTTTGACATTTCAGCATCTATAAGTGAAAACAATTGTTGAATGACGTCGGTTCCATTCTTTGGCCAGACAAAAGTTATATTGTCCTAACTAAATAATATAACCACATCACATGACGTAGCATTCAATTTAATGTTTAACTACTGTGACATGAAAAAAAAAAAAAAGTTTTCTCTGTTCCTAAATAAAACAGAAACTAACAACTACATTTCAATTTTTCTCTCTCAGTCTCAGACGGTCCCTGACAACCGACGACAGGCAGAATGTCTCTCTCTTTCAAGAGAGGTGTGCCGATCACGCACTACCCATAATTCCAGGAGTCAGTTGCCCTCCTCTGCCCCACTAACTACTGCATCAACATCCTCCAGCACTAAACACACCAAACTGCTGGAACTACAGGACAAAAAGCAGACCATGGACAAGATCCTTCAGGAACTCCACTCCCTTAGAGACCAGACCCTTAACAACAGTTCATGTAAGCCCCCTCACATAGCAAATGTAGTTACTATGAGCTTTTCTATTTTTCATAAGCCCCTTCCCTTTAGATCAGGGTTCCTCAATTAGTTTTCGCCGAGGGCCGAATTCTGCCAACAATACCAAGCCAAGGGCCACTGAC
>NW_015536800.1:3286042-3287024 GCF_001515605.1 Sinocyclocheilus anshuiensis | reverse complement strand
TTTCCGTTCTTTCAATCGCTTTACGTATACGTCGACTTTCCATGTCCATTATTGTGAAACCCGCGAGACACAACAAAAACACAGCTCCGATCACAGCGTCCTCCATCCTCCTGTTGCTAACGTTGCTCTTTGTTTCCGTTGTTGAACGCCGCGCACAAATGATGTCGCTGTCAACAAGCTTACGTCACAGACACGACGCGATAAAAAGTATCTTTTCCATGTAGTTTTTGTTCTAACCACCCGCGACAGCGACACGTGACAATAAGCGACACGGAATTCTATTTTAGAAATGGTTTTTATTTTCTGCAACGTCGCGGCAAGAACAACATACAAAATATGACAGTGATAATCTCAGGTAATGAATTTGTGCTTTATTCAATGTTAAACGTGTCTAATGTGAGTTTGAATATTATTTTGCGTGATCTTTATAGCCATAGTGAAAGCAACAATAGATATTTTACCATTACAAACTTGTGTTAAAACTGTGGACTCACTGCGAACCAACATCCATAACAAAGATGGTATCACTCACTCAAAACTGTTCAGTCCATTCACATTTGAATCATCTATTTTCAGTGTCCACTTTTCTTTACTTCACACTTGCCATGTTTTTGCTGTCACATCATATATCTACACTGGGCGTGACAAAGCCGCTCGCGTCCGGTGTAGACACGATGTAAGTTAATGTCGCTTTCTGATGCTGCGTTTGAATTTTCATGCCACATTATTTGAAATTAGCGCAGGCCAAACATTTTTCTCTCTCACAGGCTGCCTATTAGGGATGTAACGGTATGAAAATTTCTTATCACGATTATAGTGACCAAAATTATCACGGTTATCAGTATTATCACAGTATTGTTAAAATGTGCTGGAGATGTTAAAAAAAGTACTGACACATAAATCACTTCACCAAGTTTTATATTTAAAAATCAACAAACAACAAATAAAATGACTTTTTGTTTGCATAATCACTAAAACAATA
>NW_015536800.1:3282242-3285321 GCF_001515605.1 Sinocyclocheilus anshuiensis | reverse complement strand
CGATTATATGTATTTTATCTGCTCCATAAATCATTCTAGATAACTTATCTGAATTGTTTAACTGTGTAGAATCCACATAAGCTTGTTTTTCATCAACCGGTCAATATTTACAGCAGGGCATGCAAATTCGGTCCGTTTTTGGCCAGACAGAAACTGCACACAGGCTGAATGTAAATATAGGTCTCTGTAAATCCACTTGCTGACAGCAGGTGGCGCTTATTGAAAAGCTGAATTAGAGCTTTTTCCCTTAAAGGGATCCCTGGGTATTAAGACTTGTATGGCCGACTGAAAATTACAACCAAAAGTCACACAATGTGATATCGTATCAGTATTTTATTTTCTGAGTTGTGTATTCTGAGTTGTGTTGCGGTAAAAAGCCAAAGACTATAGAAATAAGCACCAGTAGTTCACCGAGTGCAACCATTTGACGTCATCGACGCAGAATGTACAAATCTAATACGGTTTTAATGATAATTAAAAGATGAAACAGTAATACTAACCGTGGGAATTTTATCATGATTTATCAAATCGTTACATCCCTACCGCCTATTGAGGAACCCTGCTTTAGATGATCTCAATTGTACATTTTTGCAATATGTTGTTGTGTTAAATGTTTTTGATGCAGTTGTGTGAAAAGTACTGTTATTGAATAAATAATGTATTTGTGTTTCTTCAGGTCAGAGTGTCAGTCAGCGTGGTACACACATGGGCATGTCAGAGCGTCCCTATGTATTGGGTAGAGAGGGAAATGGACCACGTCCAGTGAGGCAGGACTCTTCCTCATCTTACACGCATATAGATGATAACCACCCTGCTGATAAACTCAGGTTTCTCTATTTATCTCATTTGATTGATGAACTGATTTTTTTTTTTTTGGTCATTTTTAGTAATGCAGCGTATTTTATGTCTGTTTTGTCACTTAATGCAGGAAACTTAAGGAGGTGCACAAACGTTTGAATGAACTAAGAGAGCTTGTTCAGTATTATGAACAGACATCAGATATGGTGGTGGACACAGTAAATGAGAATGTGAAGGAAGATGATGATGAAACAGAGGACGGTTCACTTTTTGAGGCCATGTTTGATTCAGAGCAGGAGAACCATGAACCAGTCACTAACATCAGGTACAGAGTAGTCACTTCAATACAAAAATTGTGTGTACAGTATTGAAAGTTTGATGGACAACAGCAATAATCATTAAAATACCGTTTTGAAAGTGTTAGCCACAAAATTTAAACATGTATGTGCTAACATGAGACTGTGTGAGAATCCAAATCCTGCTTTAATTTTAAAATGGTCCACTCAGCAATACCAGAAAGAGTGACTAGGGCTGGGTTGACAGTATTAATTAATTGATTTTAATCAACCTTCATTTTGATGAACCGAAATCAGTATTTCCCATACATTGATTTATTTGTGGTGGCCCGCCACATTATCAACAGTGACTGCCACAAATAGATTTTCCAAAAGGCTTTGACTTTATTGAATAAACATGAGCTCTGCACGTTTCAGTCAAAATGCGGCGCTGGTGTTTTTATATGAACCGACTGTCTTCAGAAAAGTTTGTAATTTTTAATTCATCTTTCATATAATGCCTGATAGCTTTCATGTACACAGTGCTGCTTTGTGTACAGCCTTTATACAAATTTTCATGTTGCGATTAATTGCTAATGCTTTTATCACGGTATTATCACGATATTGAAATTTAGTTGCAAAAAAGTGTTGTCATAATACAGTATAACAGGTTTAATAACTTTTTTTCTTATAACAAAAGTAACTGAACATTTAAATGGCCTACAATAAAACAATACACACAAAATCAGGGTTCCCACGCTTCTTGAAAGTACTTGAATTTCAGACATATGGATTCAAGGCCTGGAAAGTACTTGAAAACAAACATAGGTCCTTGAAAGTGCTTGTTTTCCATCGCTACGACGGATTTCCATCAATTGGAAAAAAATTAGGGGAAAAGAAACATGTAGCGCATTGTTGTTGTTGTTTTGCTGGCACACCAAAAATCATCCCCGCCACGGCTGCAGCTTCTCACTGACAACATAGTGAAGCCGCTCGCATCATTCACAGTCGGGTTATTAGCAGAGAACACAGAGCAGGATTAGAATTTTGGTGTGGGATTGCGGCTATTAATAACAATTCTATTCATTCCCGCAGGTTCCTCGCTTATAACACAATGACAGATGAAGGGATGTATCATTTGCATGTGCTTTTGAGTCTTGAGAACTCACTCGCATGCTCTCATTTTCTGTGCGCCCACAGATCGCGATAAGGAGAGTGACAGCTTTTAATAGTAGAGTTTGCAAATGTGATATTGATTTTAATACAACAGTTCAGTAAACAAGTACTGCCGGATTTTGCTCTATTTCTTTAACGAAAATAGTTCCAAATATAGTAACAGCTCAGCCACTTCGCATCTCTAAAAGCAAACACAGCTGAGTTTCATTCATTCAATGAAAGTGCGTTTTTGAACGAATCTAGTGAGTCAGTGATTCATGATTACCCAATCTTAAAAAAATCAGTGACTTACCGCCACCTGCTGGTGGATTTAGTTTCATTTTTAGCGTATAATTTCAGTTATTTCAATCATTTAATATTTCTGTATTCAAAATTGTATATTTAAAACATTAATCTCACCATAAATGTATGAATTTAATTGCACTCATGCCAGCGCTCCTAATTACAAGAAGAAAAACATTGCTTTTAAACTGGGTGTGTGACGGGTATGGCTGTGGAATGGGGTTTGGGTTTTTTTTTTTGCTTTAAACCCTGTTTATGGCGCTATTTCGAAAATTGTCCTATATGTTCTGTCAAAGACGGAACGAAACGGCACTAATGGTTGGGGGTGGAGATGGGGGGAATTGAAATCGCATTTGAATGAGCGCTTGCGGTTCACTTTTAATTTCGCGATCACGCGCACTCTGTGTAAAGGGAGCACATCTTACAGTGCATGCATAATTATTAAGCACGTTGGTATTCTGATCATACGGTTTTTCCAAGCACATTTGACCAATTCCAAACCACATCAATCTTAATAACTACTATTATTTTTGTATTTAATCATTTAG
>NW_015536800.1:3281162-3282025 GCF_001515605.1 Sinocyclocheilus anshuiensis | reverse complement strand
AATCAGTGACTTACCGCCACCTGCTGGTGGATTTAGTTTCATTTTTAGCGTATAATTTCAGTTATTTCAATCATTTAATATTTCTGTATTCAAAATTGTATATTTAAAACATTAATCTCACCATAAATGTATGAATTTAATTGCACTCATGCCAGCGCTCCTAATTACAAGAAGAAAAACATTGCTTTTAAACTGGGTGTGTGACGGGTATGGCTGTGGAATGGGGTTTGGGTTTTTTTTTTTGCTTTAAACCCTGTTTATGGCGCTATTTCGAAAATTGTCCTATATGTTCTGTCAAAGACAGAACGAAATGGCACTAATGATTCGGGGTGGAGATGGGGTAGCGTGAAAAAAACTTAGCGTGTGTGTTGTTGATGCGCAGTCTAGAGCCTTGGGGACAGTTTTCTTAAGCCCGCTCCCACTGAATTTCTGACCATTACCGCCCACTCCCGCAACGTGTGTCCCGCTCCCGCAAGCCAAAAAAGAGATTTAACTCAGACTGAGAAGTCAAAAATGATTAAATACTAAAATATTAAAAACTAATGCAATACAGAAATTTCGAAGTTAAGGCATGACCATTGGTCAGCAAAATGCTCATTGGGTCAGCGGGGTCAGTACTTCGCTTGGGTAAAAAATCCTAAAAAATGACCCCTACTAAATAAGAATAACATTCTGAAGTGTGAAATACATGAAGACTATTTGTATAGGCTTTATGGACAGATAAGTTGAAAGTGACTCTTGAAGGACCAGCACCACATCCTCTTGTTCCACTTTTAGAAGAATTTATCTTCCAGAATCTGGCAGTATGTTTTAGGAGCTCATTTTTGGCAGTCTCTGCAAGACAGACTTTTCAGGATAGGAGA
>NW_015536800.1:3265542-3281062 GCF_001515605.1 Sinocyclocheilus anshuiensis | reverse complement strand
AGATAAGTTGAGAGTGACTCTTGAAGGACCAGCACCACATCCTCTTGTACCACTGTTTGAAGAATTGATCTTCCAAAATCTGGCAGTAAGTTTTAGGAGCTCATTTTTGTCAGTCTCTGCAAGACAGACTTTTCAGGATAGGAGACTAAAAATGAACTCCCAAAACTTAATGCAACATGGAGCAAAGGAGAAAAATGTAGAACTTGAAAATTTGAAAAAACAGCTTAGTGAAAAGCGTTTACAGTTTAAAAGCAAACATGACCCTACATATGCTGGGGTGTGAATTTGATAGGTGCTTGATATAAAATAAATGGTGCTTTAAAAAGTCCTTGAATCTGGTGTTCATGAAAGAGTGGGAACCCTGAAAAATGTATAAAGTTACAAATTTTACACAGATTAAAGTGCAAAAGAATTATAAAGACCAATAGGTATCACTTTACAATAAGATCTCATTAGTTAACCTTAGTTGATGCATTAACATTCACAATGAGTAATAGCTACATTTGTTACAGAAGTTATTAATCTTTGTTTAAAAAATACAACTCTTAGTTCATGTTAGCTCATTAAATAACAAAGTTGCAACATTTGATTTTAACAACGTGTTATTAAATATTGGAATTACCTAAGATTCATGAATGTTTAGAAGATTTTTTTCATTGGCAGTTTGTTAACTAATGAATTAACTAATGTCAACTAATGAAGCCCTAATGTAAAGTGTTACTGAACAATAAAGAATTAAAACAGTATTTGGTGCTGTGATGAACACCATAGTGAACACACAAATATGAATGGCTATTTAAATTATTTAAACACGTTTCAGAAACAGAAAGTAGCGCAGCTGCTTTGATTACTGAGTTTCCCGGGGTAACAGCTGCATTTCTGCTGTTCAGCGCCATCTTCTGTCAGAGGCCCTGTTTACACTAGTGTGTTTTCGTTTTAAAATGCATAACTTTTGCTACGGTTACGCCGTTTTAAAACGAAAACACACTAGTGTAAACAGGTCCAGAGAGTGAATGTGCTTTCATTCAGAGCGTCTCTCATGCATTCCACCATGTGCTTCTCATCCGTGCTTGTTTACATCCGAGTGCACACACGTCTCTGATGCATCTTTTGTTTACATCAGAGTGCACACGCAAACAACGGTGTTGTGCATTGTGACCAGTTGATGGGAAACGTATTCTTAAAATGCATTCCAATTTTTTAATAATTTGTAATAAATAATTATTCTCTGTATTTTGAAGTGCCCACGATAACAGTATTGTGCATATTCATTATCGTGATATATCGCATTACCGAATACCGCACATGTCTAGTTGGCAGAGAATTAAAGGGGTCATATGATGCGATTTCAAGTTTTCCTAACCTTTCAAACCTAGAAATAGTCACTGTTGTGCAATATCTGTCGACACAGTCGGTCTTTGAATAAATTTATTAACCTAAAATTAAAAACAAGCTGTGCTGACAAAACTATCAACCTATTAACTATTTATTTTATTTTCATTATCACTTTAGAATGCCAATTCAATCGGGACAGGCCTTGTGATGGTGTTAAAGATGAGGGTGATGATGAGGCACTGGAGGAAGATGATGGGGCAAGAGGAGGCAGAGACTGTGACGGTTCAGGCTCCAGTCGTAGAAGCAGTCTAGGTGGTGACACAGATTATGCTCAGAAAGTTCGTCGTCTTCAAACAGCCAAACAGAAACTCCGACAACTCCAAGAACTGGTGGCCATGGTGCAGGTGAGAGTCTGGAGCCATGAGGCTGATGTGAGGTTCTGGTTATTCATAATGCAGAGCTGCCAACCTCTACACAGACTGCTGAGAACATCACATCTGTCAAGAAGCAGCTAACAATACTTTTTTTTTTTCTTTACCTTGCTTCCTAATCGAGTTGTTTATTAGTAAACCTGTCATTGTATGTTATGAATACTGTTGGCTCTTGGATGAATTGCTTCTGTTCTTTTTTGTAAGTTGTTTTGGATGAAAGCATCTGCTAAATGCATAAATATAATATCAATGCAAATATAGTGTAGCTTGTATAAGCAAACACTTTTTTTCAGATTCTCCTGTCTGCTTTTTCTTTATTATGCTTTCTTTTGCCAACCTGTTAAAGACTGTTTCTATTTGTCTGTTAATGTTACTGTAGAGTGATGATACAGATGGTACTACAGCTAATGAGGATGAGGGTTTGCAGGAACAACCCAATAACACCCGAGCAACAGCTCCCAAAAGCCAGAGAGACATCGCCCTCTCTGAAAAGACCAGGTAAGTGTATATTTCTCATATGGAAATGAGATATTTGCTTGCATTTTCAGTTCATATTGTGTTGTTTGTAAACTTGCTTTAATATCATGCTGTAGCATGTTTTTGCAAAGTGCCTTTTGTTGAACAGCTTGTATAATACCTGTTTTTTTAGAGAGAAATTATATGAGGAGAAACTCAAGCAGCAGCAGCAGGAACTTAAGCATCTACATGAAGAGAGACGGAGACTGATGGAGATTCAGGGCAAGATACAGGACTTACAATGGGCTTGTCCTGACCTGCAGGTACTTCAAATGTGCTTTTTTTTTTTGCGCATGTTACTCTCATAGACACAAACAACTGCTGAGACAGTCTTATTTAATTTAATCATGTGTCCTGTCAGTCGTCTGTGAGCAGTAGTGTCAGTGGACAGATGAGGAAGATTCCTGCAGCAGCCTCTACTCCTGCTCCTGTACCGTTACACTCCTCTTCCTCCGCTAAAGCCAACACAAGTGGCCTCAAACCCACCACTGAACCTCCTCCAGTTACTGTCACTGACAATGAGGTTAGTGTGCATTTGAAATAGCAGTTTTGCTTCCTTTCTATATCAGGAAGGGATTTCAAGGGATAGTTCACCCAAAAATTAAAATAGTCATCTTTTACGGTATGGTTGTTTGGTCCGCACCCGAGAGCGATTTCTGTATTCACACCTGTTCAAAAGATCCGCACCAAGGGAGGAAATGAACTTAAGTTAGATTCAATCGAACCAAACAAGGCAGGTGTGAATACACCCTCAGATTTGTTTGCAGAAAGGTGAAAGAAGTCCAAGGTTTATTTAAATTCATTTTTATCAAAGGTTTTTTGTTTTTTGTATTAGCTGTGGTCGGAGATGCGAAGGCATCAGATGTTGCGTGAGGAGTTGAGACAGAGGCGGAAGCATTTGGAGAGTCTGATGGCAGAACAGCAGAGGAGAAGCACACTCAACGATTCTTCATTCAGGAGTGACACACATGAGACCCAGTCCTACAGCCGTGATGAAAGGTAACACATGGCCTTGACAACTCATGGCTTAGTGTTTCAAAATGTTTTAAATATGTGCTGCGAGGATTGAATTTGTTTAAAGGTGCTAATCTTCATTTTTCTATCAGAACCGTGGCCACCTGGGGTGGTTCGACACAGTGTCCCCTTGGTGATGATGATGATTACTCCTCTGAGGTGGGGGCTGAGGAAGATGACGATGATGAACATGATGAGGGAGAGGAGTCCAGTTCCACCGATGAGCTGCATGCTTGCTCCATTCAAAAACAACGCAACTACAGCAGGAATAACAGAGATGGGTAAATGCACAGGCACACGATACTATACTATACTATACATCAAACCCATCAGTTATTAACTGTCTTGTCAATTCATGCAGTCTGAAAGTTCACAGGGAAATTAATGGGAGTCCTTCCCCCCGTGGATCAAGGGGTCGCCCTCATCAGCAGCCGCAAACTGAAAGAGGTAGTTCCAGTAGAGCCAAGCGGCAAGAGAACCTGCGATGGGCGGCTGATCTGTCTCTCTCTGAGGACGCTGCACCAACACACTGGCAGGAACAGATCACACACCTCCAGAAACAGCTCAACTTCAGCACTACCATGTGCCAAACCTTGCTACAGGATCAACAGGTCAGAGAGTGTACAAAATTAGGGATACACAGATGTATCAGCCAATTGTTTAAAAACAGCCAATGATCTGAGCCGATTATTTCAAAATTCAAACAATAAATGTTGTTTTGAAGCTCTTAAATGTGGTGTGACAGATCGCTGTAGTGCCTCAGTTCAAGTGGCAGCGCACTTCTCTACTTACATCAGAATGTTTGAAAGTATGTTTGAAAGTATGTTGAAAGATACAGTACAACCTTCTGAAATGTATCATGTCTCATGTAATCACTCGATCAGAGTTTCAGCTGTGGAAAGACATAAATAAAACAGCTTGTGATCTTTGTCACAGTATTTAACACAGGAAAATTTTAACAGTTTATAGTTGCATAATACTAATGTACCAAATGAGAGGGTTCCCTGTGTAATTTACAGCATTAGTTGGTAGAAATTTTGGTTACACTTTGTTTTAAGTAGTCCTTGTTACAGTGTAATTATACATTTAAGTACTGAGTAATATTAATTAACTACATGTACTTACTATATGGTTAGGATTAGGGTTACTTGCATGTAATTATGCATAATTTATAGTTATTATAATAGTAAGTACATGTAACGTGTAACAAGAACACCTCAAAATAAAGTGTTACCGAATTTTTTTTCTTCAGGAAAACCAAATTGTCAGATATAATTATATTGTATTGCCATTAGTATTGACATTCGGAATTGGCAGAGAAATTTAGTATCATTGCATCCCTATACAACATTTTTTTTAACTTTCTTTATTTTCTTACTAACAACTTTTTTTATTTCCTCTCTCATCTCTAGACTCTTTCATACATGCTGCAGGCTCTACTCACAGACCCCTATGGTGTTGTATCCAATAATGGGACCTCTCAAATCCCTCTTATCATGCACCAACTAAACCAGTGTTACACACAGCTGGCTTGGCAGCAGAACAATGTCAATCGGTGGGTCTTTAGACTTTAAAATAATAAATATCAATTGGTAAAATCATTTTTTAAGCATGAAGAATGAGGTATTTACTGTAGATACAGTACAGTTTAAAAGTTTGGTATCAGGTTTTTTGGAAGTAGTTTTGAAAGTAGTCTCTCCAAATGCTCCCTAAATCTGCCTTTATTTAATCTAAAAGGACAGTATAAACAGTAATAGTGTGAGTAGCATTACAAATAACTGTTTTGTATTTTAGTATCTTTTTAAACTGTAATATAAAGAACATCCTTTATTTGAAATAGAATTGTAAATGTCATTGTCTTTTGAGAGGATATTTCTTTCAAGAAAAAAAAATACTGACCCCAAACTTTTAAATGGTATTGTAGGTCTAAACTTAAAGCAAGCTTTGGTTTCATTTGTTATAACTTAAAAAAAAAAAAATTCTCCCCTCTTGGTAGGTTGAAACAGGTTCTGAATGATCTGTTACGGCAGCAGCAGAGTCAGTCATTGTCAGGACAACAGCAACATCAAAATTTTGGCCATGATTCTGCATCATCTTCTCTGTTCGTAAACTATCCTCCTGTGAATACACTCAATATGCCTGGACTCCCAAACTTCTCCAGTTTCCCAAATGGTATGTCTGTTATCTATTTGTAAAATTAGGGAATTTAATTAATTAAATGAAAATTACATAATTCCAGATGTATTAATGTTTAACTTCTAAACTTTTTTTCTTTCATTTTTTGAGTAATATTAATTAACTACATGTACTTACTATAAGGTTAGGGTTAGTTGCATGTAATTATGCATAATTTATAGTTATTATAATAGTAAGTACATGTAACGTGTAACAAGAACACCTCAAAATAAAGTGTTACCGAATTTTTTTTCTTCAGGAAAACCAAATTGTCAGATATAATTATATTGTATTGCCATTAGTATTGACATTCGGAATTGGCAGAGAAATTTAGTATCATTGCATCCCTATACAACATTTTTTTTAACTTTCTTTATTTTCTTACTAACAACTTTTTTTATTTCCTCTCTCATCTCTAGACTCTTTCATACATGCTGCAGGCTCTACTCACAGACCCCTATGGTGTTGTATCCAATAATGGGACCTCTCAAATCCCTCTTATCATGCACCAACTAAACCAGTGTTACACACAGCTGGCTTGGCAGCAGAACAATGTCAATCGGTGGGTCTTTAGACTTTAAAATAATAAATATCAATTGGTAAAATCATTTTTTAAGCATGAAGAATGAGGTATTTACTGTAGATACAGTACAGTTTAAAAGTTTGGTATCAGGTTTTTTGGAAGTAGTTTTGAAAGTAGTCTCTCCAAATGCTCCCTAAATCTGCCTTTATTTAATCTAAAAGGACAGTATAAACAGTAATAGTGTGAGTAGCATTACAAATAACTGTTTTGTATTTTAGTATCTTTTTAAACTGTAATATAAAGAACATCCTTTATTTGAAATAGAATTGTAAATGTCATTGTCTTTTGAGAGGATATTTCTTTCAAGAAAAAAAAATACTGACCCCAAACTTTTAAATGGTATTGTAGGTCTAAACTTAAAGCAAGCTTTGGTTTCATTTGTTATAACTTAAAAAAAAAAAAATTCTCCCCTCTTGGTAGGTTGAAACAGGTTCTGAATGATCTGTTACGGCAGCAGCAGAGTCAGTCATTGTCAGGACAACAGCAACATCAAAATTTTGGCCATGATTCTGCATCATCTTCTCTGTTCGTAAACTATCCTCCTGTGAATACACTCAATATGCCTGGACTCCCAAACTTCTCCAGTTTCCCAAATGGTATGTCTGTTATCTATTTGTAAAATTAGGGAATTTAATTAATTAAATGAAAATTACATAATTCCAGATGTATTAATGTTTAACTTCTAAACTTTTTTTCTTTCATTTTTTTTTCCTGGCATTAGGCTTTAATTTCAGTCCCATATTTCCCTCTTCAGTAGGAGATTTTCAGCAGAACCAGGCCAGTTCAGATAAACGGCATGATCCAAACATATCCCTCAAAACGGAATACATGAGTTTCCCCCCTCCACTACAGAGATCTCCATTGAATAATGCAAAGAAACGGTACAAATGTGTTTCTGTAGTTTGGATTAAAGTGATATAATCATAATTATATTAATCGCAGTCAGGTGAAAATGCAAGAATTACCTACTTTGTGTTGTGTAAACTACAAAAAGGAAGAAAAACTGTGCCTAATCTTGTTAATTTTCCTCCCTTTACAGGTTTCAGTCTCAACCTGACAATGTGCCCGATGCTAACAACTCTAGCTGGTTAAACTCCTCTCTGAATCGCTCTGGTCAGAGAACCACCCTCACCTCTGACCATCAAAGTCAAATAGAGCAGAACTCCCCTTCCTCCTCTCCTGTCCCTCACCCTTCCACTTCCCGGGATCTTTCTTACATACCTGACTCCCAGGAGTCTATAAGCAGCCTTCCAGACAGGGCAGATCCAACCATTGTCACCAAGACTTTCAGAGCAGGACGTAAGGCTGCAGCACAGGCCAGCCTGGCTTCTAGAGACAAGACCCCCAACACAAAGAGCCGCCGCAGGAGAGGCAGGGGACAAAAGGTCACAGGTGTGTCTTTATTTAAAATTGACAAACTACAAACTTAACAGCCCATTAAAAAGCAAAGTTTATCTCAGTCACATTAATTGAGTATATGGATTTTTTTTTTTTAATTAGGCAAAAGAAAACTTAGTTTAAGTCACCCAGTTCAGTCAAATGGAGTTCAGTTTTGTTCTTCTCACTTTCAGCATCTGTGGACAGTGACAGTGCTTCGAGTGACTCTCACTTTGATCAGGACAGAGAGCGCTCCTCTCAGGTCAGACACAAAGATCTCAACCAGGGTCTGCTAGACAAACTCACACAGGAAAAATTGGACAGCAAGACCAAGAACAGCAAGCCAAATGACCTATCATCTGGTATGCCTTTTTATAGATTCTGCTACAGATATCATTGGATAAACTAAACATATCAAGTAGAACTATACATATCATGTAGAACTATGAGAAGTTGAACAGTCTTGTTATACAGTGTACACTAGGCTACTGTATATTCTTCAACCAGAGAAGCATCTGCCACAACAGTATAGCAAGAAAACTGACTTTTCTCCATTCTTATTTAATTTGAACATCATATGTCCATATAATTTGAACATCTTATGTTCCCTTTGCCCTTATATTGTTTTATAGTGTTACTCATTAATTTCATTTTCATTTCTGTTTTTGTTCACATTTCATTTTGGGTTTTGTGCTTGGTTTCTTCACAGCATATGCTTGGAGAACACCTTTTCTCTCTAACAGAATTGCATGCACTGAAGTCCCAGGTAACTCCCAAGTTCATCAGCTGTTTGACCTGCTAACTACTTGTTAATATTTTTTTTATTGGCATGTTTCCTTTGTGTAATTTCTCTTCTCCTTTTCTAAACTGCATCGACTTGCATAGGAAGTACTAAGTGGCGTTTTAATTAATTTAAGCAGGCGTTTTAATTTTCAGGGCACAGAATCTCTCGCGTAGATATAAATTTAGAAACGGAGTTGTATAATGTTAATTTCTATAGTCCAGTATCATTTCAAAACATTGGCAAATTTGGGGAGAAGAAATGGGAGTAATCTGCTGTTATTCATAACACCATTAACATCATTATTTTTTGTTATGGATGTTTTATCGGCATGTTTGGGAAGTTGTGGCCTAATGGTTAGAGAGTCGGACTCGTAACCCAAAGGTTGTGAGTTCGAGTCTCAGGTCCGGCAGGAATTGTAGGTGGGGGGAGTGAATGTCCAGTGCTCTCTTCCACCTTCAATACCACGACTGAGGTGCCCTTGAGCAAGGCACCGAATCCCCAACTGCTCCCCGGGCACCGCAGCATAAATGGCTTCCCGCTGCTCCGGGTGTGTGTTCACGGTGTGTGTGTGTGTGTGTGTTCACTGCTGTGTGTGTGCACTTAGGATGGGTTAAATGCAGAGCACTAATTCCTAGTATGGGTCACCATACTTGGCCACATGTCACTTTCACTGTCACTTTATACCTTTGCTTTTGAGTTGAAGTCACAGAACTGTGGATCTGAGCATGGTGTTGAGTAAAAACATCTCTTAAATTTTCTTGAATGTTAAGTGAACAGTGTTTTTGAACGTTGTGTGAAGTTCAAGTACTAAAGGTCTTGCTAATGATGTACTTGAAGTTATGTAAAACATGTTTGCGTACATGTTTAGTTTTTTTGTATAATTAGTTTGCACATACAGCAGTTGTTCTACTGTTGACAGTAGATTGTCTGTGTTCGTCTTTCATTTTGTTCTCTCTGTGTGTATTTCTTTTCTCTAGATGTGAGCAGTGATTTCTCTCTGTTTGAGGCCCTGAGAGAGACGATCTACTCTGAGGTAGCAACGCTGATCTCTCAGAATGAGTCTCGCCCTCACTTCCTCATCGAACTTTTCCATGAGCTTCAGCTGCTCAATACAGACTACCTTCGCCAGAGGGCCCTCTACTCACTACAGGTACAGTACACAACAATCAAACTTGTGCACACTTCTACAGACACAACAGGCTCACATGAAGACTGGATGGTTTTCCACAATTTGTGTTAATTGTGTTGGAAATCTGCAAAATGGATTTAAATGGAAAATGAGTTCCTCAGACCTGAGAATGTTGAAAGAATGATCAGATTAGCCAAATGTACAAAACAAATATGCAGATGGCATGGGATGTTGTAATGATATATACAGCTCTAGAAAAAAGGAAGAGACCACTCCAAATCAGCATCTATTTCAGCATCTACATGTATGGCAGCCATTCCATTCCAGTGTCTGTGGACAGTGCTCCATGCCACACAGCTCGGTCAATCAAGGTGTGGATGGTGGACCACTAGATCAAAATCATGGCCAGCCAATATCCAGACCTGAACCCCATTGAAAACCTCTGAATTGTGATCAAGAGGAAGATGGATGGCCACAAGCCATCAAACAAATCTGGGCTGCTTGAATTTTTGCGCCAGGACTGGCATAATGTCCCCCAACAGCAATGTGAAAGACTAGTGGAGAACATGCCAAGACGCACGAAAGCCGTGATTGATAGTTATTCCACCAAATATTGATTTCCGAACTCTTCCTAAGATTAAACATTAGTATTGTGTTTAAAAATAAAAATGATCATGAACTTGTTTTCTTTGCATTATTTGAGGTCTTAAAACGTATCTTTTTTGCCATTTTCTGCAATTAAATGCTCTAAATGAGAATGTTTATTTGGAATTTGGGAGAAATGTCAGTAGTTATAGAATAAATCAAAAATGTTCATTTTACTCAAAAACATACCTATACTTTGTAAAACTATTAATTCGTCTTCACAGACCCTGGCTTTAATACCAAAGGGCTATTTTCACTATATCAGTAGATCTCTTTTCGTAGTTGTGTGGTTTTCTTTTGTGATGACTGCATCTGTTTTTAAAGTAATAATATAGTTATAATAATAATAATATATTTCATTGTTGGCTCTGACCACCAGGATATTGTAACGAGGCACCTGACTGAGAAGAGCGTGGCAGATGAGCAGGCATCTTCTTTGGGTCCAACTGTATGGGCCACAGGCTCCCAGTCAGAGCTCACACCTAGTGAGAGCTTGGTTACCAGCGACAATGTGAGACACATGCTCACTCATCTGTTTTTTTTTTTTCTCTCTCTTTAATTATCACACAAGCTAATGTTGGCTTATGATTCCAGGATACATCTGAGAAGATTGTAACAGTTAAGTCCAACTCTGTATTAAAGAGGGTAGCAGATAGAGACTCGATGGACAACGAGAGCCTGCTGTCCACCTCTTCCAACCTTGAACCCTTTGCTAGTGATGACCTGGGTAAGAAGACAGAGCTGTATGCATCATGCCAAAAACACATTAGATGGGTTGCTTACCACAATCATGCTTGCTTTGCTGGGCTGGGGCTGTGCTGGTCTGAATCCTGTTGTAAATCTCTTGAATACTATTATGTTTCTCTTTCTCTCTCTCTATCCATTGATTTCCTTTCTGCTCCTCCAGGTAACACAGTAATTCATTTAGATAAGGCATTGGCCAGGATGAGGGAGTATGAGCGCATGAAGCTGAGGGCTGAGTGTAGCGCAGATAACCCTGAGCACAGCCCTGGTGCTGCTGCTGGTGCCGCCTCAGCACTCACTCAAGGTACTGCTGTGAACACTCTCGGACTGCAGATTAGACCCAACATTCTGTTGCAAGTGCTTCTAACTGTGTGTCCCTACCAGATACAATGCAACAAGTTTCCATACACAATCAATTCAATGAGATTTTCGAGCATAGAAACCAAACAGCTAGCAAATGACTGATCAGAAACATATTGCGTTGCATCTGCTTATGATGGACTGTGACTTCTAATCATGGCCAGTGATTCTCTGTCTAGAAGGAATAATGCAGGCTTTTTACAATCTAGCGACTATGTATTCACACTTGTGGCAGTCTCTTGATTTTCAAAGGCTGCAACTTTGATGTGTCCTTCAGTGTGGCTTAATACATTCTTCTACCTAGACAAAAAGTCCCACTTGAGAAGGATAATTTGATAATTAATTTTCCCATTCATTAGGTTGAAGATAACCTGGAATATTTCTTTAGTCTGAGAGTTTGCTATTAATGATTATGGGGATGTTTATAATTAGCACTGGCTAAAGCTCTGCTTGCTTTAAACGTACATATAATGAATGCTTGGGTTTTATACTTCAAGTAGACCTAATTGCGTTATAATGTATTTTCTGTGTATGTGTGTCAATGTCTGTTTGATTTTAGGTGCAGGACATTCATCTACAGATGCACATTGTCCTCAGATTGACACACAACAGCTTGACAGACAGATCAAAGCTATCATGACAGAAGTTATTCCTTTCCTAAAGGTGAGCTTGCTCTACTTTTCTTTTAAAATGTACAAATAAATTAACCAGCAAAGCAGCAGTTCATAGACCTGCTGATTTGCTTTGTCTTTCTGTCAGGAGCATGTTGGGGAGGTGTGTTCACACCAGCTGCTCACATCTGTGAGACGCATGGTGCTCAAACTCACTCGGCAAAATGACGAAAGCAAAGAGTTTGTTCGGTTCTTCCACCGACAGCTGGGCGGCATCCTGCAGGTAAGCACATTTGTAAAGTTTTAATTTGTTTAAATTAGCTGTTAATTTATTATTATTATAATTATTTATTTATTTTATTTTTTTTTTTGTGTGTTTTTGATATCGATATTGGTATCAAAAATTGTGAAACTTCCCTGTTATATAAATTTTTGGCATTGTAATAACCTTATTTCCAGCAACAACAACAAAAAGTAATGTACTGTTATCGTGAAATATAATTACTGATATTGTGCACACATTATGAATGAAAGCAGTTTTTGTGAAGAACAGTATTTTTGAGAATCATAAGCGTGTTTGAATATTTAAACATGTGATGCCCTAAAATGTAGTCTATGTAGGTAGTCACTACTAGCTGGATCACAGCCTGCATTTCATTATAAATGCTTGAAGTGTAATAATGACCATGATGTTGGTTTTGTGCACAGGACTCCTTGAGTAAGTTTGTTGGGCGGACGCTGCAAGACTGCGGTGAGGACCTGCTAGTAGAGATCTCTGAGATCCTCTTTAATGAGCTTGCCTTCTTCAGACTGATGCAGGATTTAGATCAGAACACCTCCAAAAGCAAACACCGAACCAAGAGGCGCTCTGATCTAACATCTCCAAAACACTCACCTCACACTGAGGTAGGCTTGAGTGATTAATCATCGTCATGTGTCGGAACAATGCTTCTGTGTTTGAGTAAGTAGAATGATGAGTGTGTTTTTTATTTAGGAGGCGAGAACTCTAGAGAGAGAAAATACATTCTCCCCATCATATTTTGATGAAGACAGAGTAAGTTATGATTGTTGATACACTTACAACATTCACATTAAAACACTTAAGCAGCTACGCTGCTTCTTAATCTAAAGCCCCACTGTTAGCTTGCAGTATCAGTATGAAGTGACGAGAAAGATTGAGGAAAACACCTTCTATTTGTTGTCCTTACTGATTTCACACAACAACAAATAGCAGCTGTTCAACTATTGGTGTTTATGATTTTTTTTTTTTTTTTGAATGTCATAAATTGACTTTAAATGTTTTTTTTATCTTTATTTTTTTTATCCTTAGGATCATGATCAGGATGAGACTGAGCAGGGTGGGATGAGGGAAGAGGACAAGGAGAAAGATGCACAGAGCAGTGAAGCATCTGAGGTGGAAGAAGAGGAGGGAGAAGGGCTGCCTCTTTCTATAAGTAAGTTTATCTGAAACAGACAGAAACAGGAAAAATTAGCTTGCCTTTGGAAAAAAAAATACAGTACCGTAAAAAAAAAAGAAAAGTGGGTCACTTTTGCTCACCATGGTGTTTATTTGATCAAAAATATACTAAAAAGAGCAATATTATGAAATATAATTACAATTTAAAATAAATTTCTAGTTTCCTATTTTAATACATTGTAAACTGGAATTTATTCATTTTGCAGCCAAGCTGAATTTTCAGCAGCCATTTCTCTTGTTTTCAGTCACATAATCGTTTAGAAAATCTTTTGACTTTTGATTAGTTTTGTGTTTCCTTACTGAATTAATTAAAAAAAAAAAGTACAGACCCCAGAGTTTTGAACTGTAATGTAAAAATGTAGGGATGCTCTGATTGATCAGCCGGAGATCGGTATCGGCATCGGCCGATAATCACGTTTTATGACTCGATCGGTACTCACTACACTTGGCCGATCTCACGAACCGATTGCAATTTGATGACGTCAACGCGTGACGACGTACATGATGCGTGGGGACATAAATGATTTGGTGCCGCAGTCATGTCATCGCTGGTGTGGAAATGCTATTTCGAGAAACAATGAAAAATTCGCTATTTTTCATGTTTTGCATGATGATATGATGAATGGATGGTTCATTTTTAACAGCACATTCAGTGACGTTAGAGCTGATCTGCGCCTCACTGCACGTGTCTGCGGCGTGTTACGGCTCCACGGGAACCGGAACTGATCGTGGCCGCTCTAGTCAATGCTTGTGTTTATACCGGCCAGCCACGGCACGTTTCTGAAGCGGCTCTCCGTGCTGCTTCTGTAAAGATACACGCATACGCATACGCATCCTTTGATTAAATATAGCCAAAATCAGTCAAAATCCCACCAAAATCCGTTGCCATAACATATTGCGAGAGGAAAAAAAAAACGTTTTAGTCGCATAACATCGGTTAATGGAAATGCTGTCATTTCGCAATACTTTTTTATCAACATTTATAAAATATCGCCAAAGTTTTGCGCAAATCTGTAATGGAAACGTGCCTAATGTGCCATTGTACCACCACAGTACTATTATATCTAACAGTGTCTACAATCAACAACATGGAAAAAAGATACGGACAGTCAAGAAAGAAAGACTCATATTTATGCACCAAATAAGACTAGTACTACCAGCTCCTGAGGAAAGCAAAGCGTGTATCCATGCTTTCTCATGTTGAGCCAGCAATGCACAAAGATCAGAACAGAGTTATTGCTACTGTGATTTCTACCTCCACGTGTCACAGTGTCAGCTACTTCAGCCCACCATGATGAGCAGATTGCTGAATGTGAGCACAGCGCATTACTTTATGAGATTAAATGCATTGCACAGGTCTCTGGCTCCTGCTCGCTCTCTTTCTATCCAACCCCTAATCATCTAAAAAGCTTTTGCTTTGCTATCTCAAAAACCCCTGCCTGAGCAAATATGCTACTATTTCTATACACAAAGCCTCACTGGCATTTAAATGTAAAAACGTAATGTGATCGGAAACAACTAAATCATAACATCAGCTGCCATTTCCACCGATCTTTCATCCGCCTGAACGGGCGAAACTATCAGCTAATGAAGCTAACAGATTTGATTGGAATCAATAATCTCAGGCAGTGGCGTAATGTTTTAATAAGCCACTTGAGGGGGAAATGGCAGTGCTCAAATTGATTTCAGTCCTTAATTCTCTCATGCGGAGCTTCAAACAGAGAGCCAAGTGAGGACAATTTGAAAATGAGACAGGCTCCGGACTTGCTGTTTATGTCAGTACAGAAAACGATACTCGAACTGCTTGAAAACATTCTCTGGTTTCACTGCACAATCATTTTAAATCAGTATTTTGTCTTGTTTTCCAGTAAAAATATCTAAACTATCCTTAAAATAAGATAAATTTACTTGAAAAGCAAAATGGTGTAAGATAATAGGACTTGTACTCAGAGAACACGTCTTGTGTTACATTTTTTTCTTACCCCACTGGCTAACAGTCTTTGTTCTCTTGTTAAAAAAATCATTTGAGCCAAGTGGTTTCAATTGAATCTTCTAAAAATTATTAAAATTGAAGTGGTCTGATTAGCATATGTAAAATAAAATAAAAAAAATAATATAAATTAGGTACATATTTATTGTGCATACCTAGAATCTACAGTGTGAAACACGACCAGTGTTGTCTGATTCTCAAAGATTCTTATGAGCAGGATCTTTCTAGTAAATCAAAAACACCTACAAATCATTATGATAAGTTACTTATTTCATATCTAACCTGAAATTAATCAAAAAATTTCACTGTGCATTTATGGCATATGAGACTTTCTAATATTCCACAAAAG
>NW_015536800.1:3264673-3265091 GCF_001515605.1 Sinocyclocheilus anshuiensis | reverse complement strand
ATTCAGTGACGTTAGAGCTGATCTGCGCCTCACTGCACGTGTCTGCGGCGTGTTACGGCTCCACGGGAACCGGAACTGATCGTGGCCGCTCTAGTCAATGCTTGTGTTTATACCGGCCAGCCACGGCACGTTTCTGAAGCGGCTCTCCGTGCTGCTTAGCTAAAAATAGACTTTTGTGAGTTGTCACAGCATGGAGGACCGAACAAAACCTCGTCGGAGCAGTAAGGGATAACGGTAACATAACACGCTGATCATGGGCTGCTTTTAAATGAACATTTATTTATAAAACAAAATATCTTCTTTGGCCACATTAGCCTACTCAATAGCATTAACACAGGCTTTACTCTTTTCAAACTTTGGAATGTCACCGTTTCTGTCACTGCAACTTCTTGATCAGGCGAACGAACACACACACACC